>NW_026562596.1:0-5000 GCF_027474105.1 Poeciliopsis prolifica | reverse complement strand
CCGAGCCGGGACCGGACCCCCGCGGCGGGGCCCCAGCGGAGGACCGCTGGGAGAGACGGGGCGTCTGGGTCTCGCTGAGGAGGGACGGCCGCGGGCAGACGCGCAGCTCGGCTGCGTTCGCGCCCGGGCCTGGAGGCGAGCCTGCAGGCTGGAGGAACCGTCCGCCGAAGCGCCGGTGCTGGGCACCGAGGCAGGCGGGGGCCCTCCACGGCAGGCCACGTGTGCTTATCGGTCGGGTCGGAGACGCGGGCTGGGAGCCAGACTTCCGACGGGCACGTGGGACGGACCGTAATCCGCTCACGGTGCACTGCGGTCGGCTTGGCTGAAGCCAGACACCGGGGGGACACTGACGGAGCTCCAACAGAACCAGGGAGCCGTCCACGGACTAATTACAGCCCAGGACAGACTCACCAGAGCGGCCGGAGACCGCCAGCCAAGCAACAGGTAGATCCAGGGACTTTCAGAGCTTCTACACACATGGAACCGTGAGCGGGGAAAAACGATCAAAAATGACCAAAGACAACATAATTCACCCATGTAGCTTCTCACCTGAGGCCAGTGAAGGCCCCTGGATGGGTCAATGGTCAAAACTCCGCTCTTTTTACTGGTTCTCTGTGTCTTGAAACCCTCTCCTGAAATCCTGCCGGTGGGGTTTTGTCTTTCTGTGAACTGAAAGTACTATTTTCCCCGATTGGGCGGGGCTTAAGCGCGTGTCAAGGGGGGGCAATGCTTTGTATACCCGGAAACCCATTTTTCATTTCTCCGGCTCCTGTGAGCGTGCTAAAAATCATTCGACCGCACAGGGCTGTGCTCCGGAACACGGGCTACCGGCCCGTGGTGCGTTTTTCCCGGATTTCGGCCTTTTTGACCGATTTTCGAACGCTTTTCCGGCGCGACTTCCGCCGCTTGCCTCGCAGCGGGGGAACCGCGTAGAGACGCGACACCACCCCGAATTGTTCTCCTGGCTTAGGCCTTCACGGGGATATATGGCTTCCCCGGGTTGAAAGCGTTTTCACCCGCTCTACCGGAAGTTGAAGTTGACCGGGCGGAAAAACGGCACTCTTTCGCGGCTTAAAAATCGGGGAAACGGTATAAAAATCAGAGACCCACGCCGAATTGTTCTCCTCAGCGAGACCTTTAAAAGCATGTATGGCTTGCCCGGGTGGCATTCATTTTACCCGCTTTTTCGCAAGTTGAAGTTGACCGACCGGAGCGAAAACTCACAGGCGGAATCCACCACTCAAGCACGGGGGAGAGGAGCGAGACTGCAGCCTCTATGAGAACCGGGGCCACGCTCCGGAGCCACTCAACCCGGCAGAGGCTCCACAATCCCGGGTAACAGAGAACCGGGACAGCAGCCTCTCTGAGAACCAGGACCTGCTGCGGAGCTACTCACCCCAGCCCTTGGCTCCACATCCCCGGTAACAGAGAACCAGGACAGCAGCCTCTCTGAGAACCAGGAATCGGTAAAGTGTTTTTTAATTCTACCCGGGACAGGGGACCAGAGCCCCGGGTAACTGAACTGGGACAGCAGCCTCTCTGAGAAACCAGGACCTGCTGCGGAGCTACTCACCCCAGCCTTGGCTCCACATCCCCGGGTAACAGAGAACCAGGACAGCAGCCTCTCTGAGAACCAGGAATCGGTAAAGTGTTTTTAATTCTACCCGGGACAGGGACCAGAGCCCCGGGTAACTGAACTGGGACAGCAGCCTCTCTGAGAACCAGGGCCTGCTGCGGAGCTACTCACCCCAGCCGTGGCTCCACATGCCCGGGTAACAGAGAACCAGGACAGCAGCCTCTCTGAGAACCAGGAATCGGTAAAGTGTTTTTAATTCTACCCGGGACAGGGGACCAGAGCCCCGGGTAACTGAACTGGGACAGCAGCCAAAATACTTACCCCAACAGTGGCTCCACGTCCCCGGGTGACAAACAAACATGGTGGAGACCCTGGTTCTTAGACAGGCTGCAGTCCTGGTTCTGCGTAACCCAGGTCACACGCAGTGACCAGGGTAACACAGAACCAGGACCGCAGCCTATCTGAGAACCAGGCCATCAGACACACCAGACCGCAGCCTCTCACAACCAGGCCACACTTACCCCAGCCTGGCTCCACATCCCCGGGTAACAGAGAACCAGGACCGCAGCCTCTCATACAACCAGGGCCTGCTGCGGAGCTACTTACCCCAGCCTGGCTCCACATCCCCGGGTAACAGAGAACCAGGACCGCAGCCTCTCATACAACCAGGGCCTGCTGCGGAGCTACTTACCCCAGCCTTGGCTCCACATCCCGGGTAACAGAGAACCAGGACCGCAGCCTCTCATACAACCAGGGCCTGCTGCGGAGCTACTTACCCCAGCCGTGGCTCCACATCCCCGGGTAACAGAGAACCGGACCGCAGCCTCTCATACAACCAGGCTCCACCTCCCTCCATCCGAACCTGCAGACCCACACTTAAGCCCCCTTCCACGGATTCAACCAACCAGTCACACGCCCAGCAGAGCCGTGCCCCTGGTAAGGGAAAATAAATAGAATTGTGGTCCTGGTAAGGCTCTGACACTTAGACTATCAGCCGGGGCTGCTGGACTTTGGTTATTTTCCTGACGCAGTGCCCCTGGTAAGGGAAAATAAATAGAATTGTGGTCCTGGTAAGGCTCTGACACTTAGACTATCAGCCAGGGCTGCTGGACTTTGGTTATTTTCCCGACGCAGTGCCCCTGGTAAGGCACTGGAGCTTCGGCTAAGGAGGGGCCTGCCCCCGTCGCCCGGTCCGCAAGCGGACCGGGCGACGGGGGCAGGAGGGTCTGTCCCTTCGGCCTGGCGAGCCGGCCCGGTTCAGCAGGATGGAGAACCGGGCCGGCTCGCCAGGCCGAAGGAACAGACCGGGGGAAGGGGCTGGACGGCCGGTCTGTCCCTTCAGCCTGGCGAGCAGGCCCGGTTCCGCAGGATGGAGAACCGGGCCGGCTAGCCAGGCCGAAGGGACAGACCGGGGGCGGGGGGGGAAGGGGGGAGAGGCACGGACCGGGAGTGCGGACCGCGTGTCGGGCAGAGGTACCGGCGTCCCCGGCCGACAGAGACCCGTGGAGGCAGCCTCTGTCACCAGCGGGAGGTGCTGCAGCGCCGGGGACACCGCCAGCACCACGCAGCCCATTTGCGTGACCCAATGTTCGGGGTGCCTAACCCTAACGTCGGCTGTGAAGGAGATGAGAGCAGCGCTGAGAGCAGCCAGGGTAAAGTGCCCGAATGCGGAGATTTTTGTCCCTGCGATAAATTTCTCGCCGGCACTACCCGTCCGTGAACAGGTAACTCTCACTCACCTGAACATGCACATCACACAGCTGAACCGCTGCATCCCGGCACTGGAGAGGCGGGCCTTCACAGTGGCTAGAGATAACGTCCACTGGACCAGGCCACCGCGGCTCGCATGCAGAGCCACTGGAGCGAGTGGCTAAAATAGATTGCCCTAAGAGCCTGCAAAGGCAGGATGGGCACTCTCAGCTTGTAAATAAGAATATATGTAATCTTTCTAAAACATTTACACTTACTAATGCACAGTGTTCCCTTTTAAATAAAGGTTTGACTTTTATTCCCACTCAGGGTAATAATTTTTTAAAGAATGTGAAAATGCAAATGAGGTATGACCTGCAAAAATACCATAGAAGGATAAAATTGGCCATCTACTACAAAGATGATGTTGGTAAAAATGTAAATAATGAGAACTTACCTTTCATGCCTGAATCCGACTGGTCTCCTCCAATCGCTTCTCTTCCTCCTGAGGTGGACAAATTAATTTCAAAGGACCTAAACTATTTGGATTATGATTTTAAATTTAATAAAACTATACCTAACCTAAATTTGAATGAGAGAAAAGCTCTAAAGGAACTAATGATCAATAAAAACATCATTATAAAACCTGCTGACAAAGGAAGCTCGATTGTCATTCTGGACAGAGAGCAGTACCTGTGGGAGGGATACAAACAATTATATAATGAAACCTATTATAAAAAATTAGATGCTCCAATTTATCCTGATACGGCCCCCCTAATATCCAAAATTTTAGAAAATCTTCATAAAAAGAAATTTATTAACGCTAAACAAAAAACTTACCTGCGTGGTTCTCCTGAACCAAGGGCCAGGCGGTTTTACCTGCTCCTAAGATCCATAAAGAGCCCGAAAAATGGAGCAAACCGTTCGAAATCCCTCCTGGTAGGCCCATTGTCTCCGATTGTGGGAGTGAGACCTACCAAACAGCAGAATTTATTGATCATTATTTGTATCCTCTATCAATTCGGCACCAAAGTTACATCAAAGACACATATGATTTTGTGGAAAAAGTCAAATTAATTTCTCTACCTCAGGACTCTATTTTATTTACAATTGACATAGACAGTTTTGTACACAAATATTGATATAGATGAAGGAATTGGCTGCATTAAAAACATATTTTTGAAATACCCAGATTCGAGGAGGCCAGATCGAGAACTTATACAGTTGCTGGAAATAAATTTAAAACGCAACGATTTTGTGTTTGATGGCCAATTTTTCCTGCAGGTCAAGGGCACGGCCATGGGCAAAAAGTTTGCACCGGCCTATGCAAACATTTTTATGGCCGAGTGGGAAGCGGGTGCCCTCAATACGTGCAGAAGGGCACCTCTGCACTATTATCGGTACCTGGATGACATCTGGGGGGTCTGGACCCATTCTGAAGCTGAATTTCAGGAATTCCTCCAGCACCTAAATACACATAATCCATCCATTACAGTAAAGTCCACTACCAGCGTTAAAGCGGTCGACTTCCTGGACACCACCACATATAAAGGACAAAATTTGACACGACACACAAATTGGACGTTAAAGTTTTTTTCAAACCTACAGATACACATGCTCTATATTTAAGACCAGCTACCATCCGAGGCACACGTATGCTGGTCTTATAAAATCACAACTCCTCAGATTCCATAGAATTTGCTCACAGAAAACAGACTTGAGGAGGCAACTAGGA
>NW_026562595.1:0-152366 GCF_027474105.1 Poeciliopsis prolifica | reverse complement strand
TATGTCACTTGAGGAGGACTTCTGTTGGGAGCCACAGGACCTTCATCCACATGACAGACGAGTCGGTGGAGCATGTTCCACGAGGTTTAGGAATATGTTCTATAAATGAAACTAAATGATAATTTCTCACATGAATTACTTAGAGGATGCAGCAGAACCAGATACAAAGTCTTTGCCAAGTTTGAGGGAAGTTTTCTGACCCATATGGCTGATTCTGCAGCACAAAGACATTCCCTGCACAGTGGTCTAAAATATCTTCCCAATGAAGGGTTTGAAAGTAAAAGATTATCACACAAATGTCAGGCTACCAAAGAGCATCAGTAATGTTTTTTTTTTTTCTGATTTTGAGGAACTGGGTCAATGAAGAACTCTTTACATTCTGCAATGGGGTGGGTGTTTCAGACAGTAACATATATTTTTTGTTAGATTAGACTTTCTGTGACTAAACACATTGCAAACTACAGCATAACTCATTAAAGAGGAGTATTGTATATTTAAAATGCTATTCTGCTCAATCTGAGCCTCTGTTGAACTGACAGTTTGGAGACAAAACTTTGAGAGGGGATAAGTGATAGAAAATGGCTGCCTTGACCTGTAGAGAATCTGTGATTCATCACAGTGATTATGTTTTGCATTTGTTTATGTGTTTCCCCAAAGGAGTAACAAAAAGAGAGCAGGTTTTTTTTATTAGATGTGGTTGCCATTTGTGGACAAACAGAAAGCTGTCTCTGCATGTTGTTGCAGAGACAGCTGTTTGGAGCCTGTGTATGAAAACTAGTAACAACCTCTGGTAAAAAGGTCAGCTGGGAAAATATGCCAAGCTGCAAAATGAAACATTCCTTCAGAGAAATTAAAAAAAAAAAAAAAAAAAAAAAAGAAGAAGCTTGACAGCCTGTTGACATTGATTGATCTCAGACTGAAAGTGATTATCAGCATCATATGGAGTTTGGGGGTGTTGAGCAGTGGTGCTGCTGTTAGCATAGTTAGCCTACAGCAGGAAGGTTATGGCTTGTAATACCCAACTGAGTCTTCCTGTGACTTTTTTATGTTCTCTCTATTCATGCACTAGTTCCATCTTACTGTCATTCTGCAGTATCTGTTTTCCTTCTATAAGGGATTCAGCCACGTGACAGAAATGGAACTCAAACTGTGTTGAACAACAAATTCTAAAAATGCTCATTGAGATAATACGATTTAACTGAACAAAATGTTCTTCAGCTCATTAAATCTCAGGATCACTGAGAGAAAAATGTAATCAAAAAAGTCAGAATTCTGAGGAAAAGTCATAATTTTGTTAATAAAGTCTTAATTTGTTTTCTTCTTTTTCAGTGTCCCTTATCGTCTTCCATTGTTTATCAAATACATCACATACATGTTTTTTGCTATAAATCCATTTCTTGATTTGTAAGGCATTCTGATTGGTTCATTTGTTTTGTTTTTATTCCACTGTGTGAATTTGATTCTCATTACAGCCAGAAAACCAATCTGTGACTGAGATACTGTTTGCAAAACCAGAATACACATCCATTCATATTAACAACAGTAACCAATAGTGATAATAAAACAAATGCATCTTTTAACCTCTTTAAATCCAGTAACAGCCCGATATTTCTCAACAGATGAAAGTAAGTGTTTGGAGCCTGTTTATGAAAACTAGTCACAACATTTTTCAAAATTAACTCAATCTGTCAAACTGGCCAAATTAAAAAAAAAAAATCTCACCTGGATCTATATGAATCTAAATGCCATTTAGTGACAGTAGTCATTTGACTTGTGTGTGGAGGCAGGGTGAAGGAGGAAGTGTAGTTGTCAGGCAGTTCATGGCGGTGCAGTAATCACACCCGGCGTGTCACAGCACATTTGCAAACCTCCCATTACCTCATGACTGTAATGAAAAGGAATAAAAGCAAATGAGACGATGAATCAAAACAATTCCAGGGGGCAATTCTAAATGCAAATGGAGGCAAATATAGCCTCAACTTAATGCCTGTGAGCAGATGCTGACTGACATGTCATGATTTCATCAATTACATGCGGCGCTTTGGCCCCGTTTTCACTCTGCACAGGGTGTTAAAAATGTATCCACAAGCTGATCTTCCCTCTTTACACTTTCACCTTGGGAAGTTCACAAGCAAACTTGCCTGTTGTAAACACTTGTGTTAAGTGAAACACATTAAGAATTTAATTATTATTGATTGTCATCCCTGTCTGCATTCTTGGGGTAAATCTTTTCAAACCAGCAGTTTCTATATTATCCAACTGTAAGCTAAACCCTGGAGTCAGTTTTAGGGGTGAGCCAGATGCACACCAAATACTATCATTTTGGAGTATATGAATGTGGTTAATCCCTTTGCTTCATTTGCAGTGCTGTTCTTTTTATGTAAAATCTGCAACGATCCAATTTTTTCCACTTCCAGCTTTAAAATATCACCTGTCTTTACAGCAGCTCAACAATGAATTTTACCACCTGCATAGGAAGACAACCTTATCATCTTCATTATGGATAGGCTGAAGATGTGTTGCGACATTCTGAGGCTAAGAGTGGCATCCATGTGACAGGCGATAAACAATCAGCAGAGCGGATACAAATGATCGAGACCATTAAATTGAGTCGTGGAAAGCAGGTCGCCTGTTTCAGGGAGAAAAGACAGAACGCCTCTTTGGCACAACACTGACTTTTATTACATTGTACAGTATTAAAAGCACAAAAAAGTCCCACATATTTTGTGTACAGATCCAAGAATAAAAAACAAGACACTGATAATATGAACTTAGATTTCTAACTAAAAAGTATGAGATGTGATTAGTTGCACCAGTTTTATTTCTCCTGGATCTGTTGATCATGCTGTTCTATTTTAGAACGGGCAATAGATCTAAGTGTTCCATTTGATCACTTAGTGCAGGTGTGTGTAAGGATTTGGTTTTTCTGTGTATTATTTTAGGTTTCTGTGTCCAGTTGAGTCTCCATGTTGTCCCGGCTACCCCTTGATTGTTCGCAGCTGTCCCTCGTTTCCCCTGACTACCTTTCTTATGTATCCCACCTGTGTCTGTGTGTCCTCTTTGGATCTTTGTTTGAGTTGTCATTGTCTTTCTGGTCTGACATTTTGTTGTTTTACTATTGCTACCAGTAGTGATGGTGAGATGAAGCCCCATGAGGCATTGAACCACTTGAGCCAACTGGTTTGAGAAAGGGTTCATTCTTGAAGCTTCATGTGCTCATGAAACCACCTACTGGCCAGGTGTATAATCACAGCCAGCTGTATCTTAACATGTGTGATGCATTGAATTTTTGTCGATTATGGCTCTTGGGAATGACTTCACAAAAGATGTAGGATGAAATCATTCGTCTAAATCAGGGGTAGGCAACCCGCGGCTCTTTAGCGCCGCCCTAATGGCTCTTTGGAGCTTCATCAAAAATGTTTGAAAATGGGAAAGAGGGGGCTGGGAAATATATTTTTGTTTTATTATGGTTTCTGTAGGAGGACAAACACAACACAATCATTCTTAACGTTTTCTAATGCTATAAAAATGTGTAGAAGAAACATTCAATTCTACAATTCTTGGACTGAATCATCTGCATTCGTTGCCAGTGTGGAAAAATTGCCTGAATGTTCGCTCTGCAGTGACAAGTTGTCAAATAACTAAAAGAGTACTGTACTTTCCGGAGTGCACCTCAATGAAAGCCGAAACCACACATTTTTTGGAAAAAAATAAAAAACTGAAAACATACATAAATAAGCATACAGTAATTTTCATCAGTACACATTTAGAATGACACTTAGTGATATTGTTTTGTGTCGTTGCTCAGGTCGGGTTGCTCATGGCTGCTTTGTGTTACTGTTGCACTGACTTACTTGGCATTTGCACAGAAATTGAACTTAAACTCTTAATTTTATATACTTTACGTTTTTAAAAGGCTGCCATTTTATCACACTCCGTTTGTTGTTTTTTGGATCACACACTTAGTGATTATTTACAAAGAGCGATCGTCTTTATGCAAACTGCATTTCGGGGGCAGATTTTCCGTGTTCCAAAATGGGAAAAAAATGACACTTTCCCTGTTGCTCTTCATAATAAAAATATCAAAAATCTGATTTCTTTATTGCGTTTCTTTAATTTTGTAAATGCATTCATATTTTGACAGAAGGTTAACATAAAACACCATCGTACAACAGAAGAGTCACGTGATGCGTCATTTCTTCCAGGACACACTGCAGAGAAAATAAACATTTAATCATGAATACTAATTATGTATACACTTAGTCATTTTGATAACACGCTAATATAAACACCTAGAGCCTGTCTAGCCTTATATAAAAGCCTTATATACGGCTTTTACTTTTTTGCGGCTCCAAACAGATTTGTTTTTCGTTTTTTGGGTCCAATGTGGCTTTTTCAACATGTTGGGTTGCCGACCTCTGGTCTAAATTATGTATATACATATGTGTACAATAAAATATTGTTTGAACGTATTCTCTGTGTGTAATTTTTTCCAAAATAGTGGGGTCATGTGATATGGCATGTTGTGTAATGTTTTTCTGTGACTCTAGAAAAATGGCATGGGCTTAATCAGGCAGAGGACAGTGAAAGCTGTCAAACCCCGCGCCAAAATCTGAACCACTTCCTGAAGCAGTCACGTGGTACAGCCGGGCAGCGAGGCCTCGGACATCATCGTTTTCGGCTCCTCCCCTAAATGAAGCAAGCTTCAATACGCGCTTTACGGAAACGTCCCCTCCATTACTCGACACACTTCGTAACATCACTAGCTACCAGTGTTTGAGTTCTTTTTACAGTACTCACCTGTGAGTGCTGCCTGCACTTTGTCCTTGCTCATTATATTCATTAAATCATCTAAGGTGCTGCCTCACTTCCCTGTTTCTGGGTCTGAACCTACAACAAATCATGACAGTCTGAACCTGTGGCCTGAGACACATTTGCAACCAATTTACCAAAACTGAACTTTTTTTAGGCATTATTTTTTTTTTAGATAACTTGACTTCTTTACAAAAATGGAAAATGGTACAGGTGAAAAACCATTATCACTTTATAGTGAATGGAGTCACAAACATCCATCAACGTTTACGCAATAAAAAACGTATTTTAATTGACTTTTTAAATTTTGCAAGGTACAGAAAGATGTTCCCAAAACTTGCAAAAAAAAGCCTTTATTTTAAATAGCCCCATCCCAGAGAACATTTTGAAAGTGACAGAGGTGTTGAATAGATTTTAGTAAATATAATGAAAAAACAATTAAGAACAAAAACCATGGAGCCAAGCGGAGCAAAAAACACAGGAATCTGGAGCAAAAGCCAGCAGGGAGTCAGAGGGGAAGTAACAGGAGAAGCAGAAGTACTGGGAGAGTGAAAGCTGGAACAAACGACCTGAGCTAACAAAGCTGGTCTAATCAAAGTAACGGACGAAGTAACACAGAATATAACGAAACATCAATAAATCAAAACAACCTAAGACCTGACAGAATTCTTTGTCTGAATAAGGCAAACTTGATTAAAAAAAAAAAAACAAGAATTACTACCTTACTTTCTTACATTTTTAATGTTTACTCTATGGCAAAGCATTTGAAAAATATCTTTTTTTTAATAAATCAAAACAACATTATGGCCCACAGACACTTTCAACTTAATGATTTTTGCCATTGCAGTGACATGTTTGGACTTGGAGGAAGTCCAAATTTTTACATTGATTTTATTCTTAAACCTATTTTTACAACAAAAAAAAACTAAGAAGAATCTGCTCTGTCCGATATTGTCATCGCTGCCTGAAAATGCCAAGTTTATCTGTTCAACGTCCAGCTGTGGACTGTGTGGAAGAAGACCGGTTCTGTGTCCCAGAGATCAATGAATTTCAGTGTAAAATGAGAGTGTCATTATCTACTGTAAAATGGTGAAGAAGCCATTACACCAAAAGCATCAGAAAAAGGGCACATGTCCCGTAGTCTGATTGAAATATAACTTATCCGGACATTTGGAGGAGAAAGAAGGAATCTCACAAGTCTGAGAAGATGATCCCAACTGGGAAGAACAGAGGAAATGCTGAAGCAGCATCTCAAGACATGAAACAGGAAGCTAAAACTTGGACACAAATGAGTTTTCCAAATGGATGATGTTGCTCAGCATAGTGCCAAATCAGTAAGAAAGTAGCCTAATTTTACATTTCCAACTAGCTCCACTATATTTAGGTTTCCAGTACCTGTGATTGAGACAGAACCCAGCTTTTGTGTTGTTTACAACTCAGTTTGGAATTTCAAAGAGAGGAACCACAAATACAGACTGACTGTCTGTATTTGGGAAATGCAAACAACCTTCTCTGACACCTAACATCCTGCGTCAGATGAAAACAGTCAGCTCCTCCCTGAAAACACAACCTCCAAGCCGGGTCAAACATGTATACTGTGATTTTTCCCGTCCACTGAGCTTAGAACCAATGTGTTCAGAACTACAGATCTAGGAACTCTGTACAATTGAGAGCTGGCACAAGACCCAGAAAATAAAGCATCTTATGGATGTCAGAATCTACTGGACCTTAAAGTTCTTTCTCAATTTGATTAATCCATTCTACACTGCAGACGCTTCTTTAAAGAACACACATTTATTTGAACCTGTTGTGTTAAAACATTTGATTTGAAGTTTCAGAAAGAGATTTTGATGAAAAGGTTTGGTCTCTGTGGAGCTCATTATGTTAAGTCCATTTTTAGTTCTCTTAGGATTTTCTTTAACTTCTTGTTAGGCTTAATTATTTCTGATCACTCTAATATAGAAAAATACTAGAAATTTCAACTTTTCAAGCTTTCCTTTTAATAAGTTAGATATGCTCTATGAGGCAAAAAGGCAGGTTTTACACACAAATTGGTGAATGTGCAAATACTGAGCCATGAACAGAGAGTTGGCATGAACACACATAGGTTCTTTGATTTAACAAGTTCTAAAAAAATAACTTTAATAGAAATGACAACATTTTGAGAAGAAATATACTATATTTTTCGGACTATAAGTCACACCAGAGTATAAATTGCATTTTTGGGGGAAATTTATTTGATAAAATACAACACCAGAACAGACATGTCATTTTGAAAGGCAATAAAAATAGAATAGAGGCAACAACAGATTGAATAATTGTACGGTATGCTAACATTACAAACGACGAACTGAGAACGTGCCTGGTATGTTAACATAACATATCAAGAGTTATTCAGATAACTACAGCATAAATAACATGCTAACAAGTTTACCAAACCATCCGTGTCTCTCCAAATCACTAAATCTTCATTTTCGGTGTCGCTTGTAAAAACCTCCGCTAACTCCGGAGGTAGCTTCTACCACACACATTATCAACACAAGCCTAGAGCGCCCTCTGTGGTACAGTGTGAGAATAACATGCGATATAATATGATAATTGTTAATAATTTCACACATAAGTCACTCCGGAGTATAAGTTGCACCCCGGGCCAACTATGAAAAAAACTGTGACTTTTAGTCTGGAAAATCCGTTACTTTAATGATAAAAAATATTTAGTTGTTCATTGGTCTCTGTTATAGTAAGGTTGCTCTTTGATATAGGAAGCCAATTGATGTTTCATATAAATAAGTAGAATTACCATGTGCTTTTTGTGAGTCTTTTTTTATTATTGCAACATGATTATATGACACATTATCTGGTCCCAGTCCATTAAAAGATTTCTGTATTATTCCAGCTAAATTGTTCTTGTCGTCTCAGTGAAACGTGAATCTACAAGTTTTGTGGTTTGAACCTGCAGAGTGCAGCATGTTGTAATCTACATCCTTGCTGCCTTATGAATAATAGTTTTGTGTAACAGCACAGCAAGCTGGGACAGGTATGCTTCTGAGAAAGCAGATGCAGAGAAGCATCGCAGAAAGCTCCTCACCCACAAGCATGAATAATGGAAATCACAGGCCTGCCCTCCGCTGTTTCGCTCTGTGCAGCGATTGCTGCTGAGCTTAACTGATCTATCAGATTCCAGAGAAATTGACGTTTTCTCCGTTGTTTCAGAGCAAGGTTTGGTCAACACAGAGATTTTTGTGAGTCTACTTCCAGAGTTTACGTGAGGGAATCATTTAGATGATTCTATCAATTAATTCATATGATGAATAAAAAGAACAATTTAATATTAAAAACATTAATTTTTAACAGTATTTTCTTTTATCTACATTTGTCGCTAAATCTAGGCGTAAATTCAAACTGAAAGACTTTATTCATCTCACTCACCCAACCAAGATGCCATCATGCGTCTCGATTCCAACCTATCAGTGATGATCTCCTCCTCCAATCATCAAGTGTTGCTACCTTTATAAAGTTCAGCTGTTCATCGGCTTCTGCTCATTGGCTGAGCCTCAACCTTCCTCCACCCCTCCTCTGCCTTCAGCTCAAGACTTCAATATCCATTCAGTCTTTGGCATCTTCTCCACCAGCAGGCCCATGGGGGGAAGACATCTATAATCTTCACACACGGTGGCTCATTCTCTCTGATAGCGTTATACAGCGTAACGTCTTCCTCCTGGGTCCGAACGCCAAAGACTTTCATTTGTCAATCAAGCTTTCTAATACCGCTCTCTGTCTGTGTATAAGTCTGTCCCGGTTGAACTGTTCTTTATTTTACAGCATTCTATTTATATTCATCTATATTAAACCTCCATAATGCAACATTTCACCTGCATTTTTAACACTTTCTCTTAATGCAACTTCATTTCACTTTTTTAAAAAAAAATTTGATATACCTTGTGTAACATTTTCAGATCACAATTTCCCGTTTAAAAATCAGCAAAATTATAATATTTCTGGAATTTGACAGCATTTATGACATCCTGGATTAAACACCTGAGCTTCAGTTTGATAAAATTTTATACCTAAAAGTAAAATATGCAACCTTTTCCTTTTAAATTAGTAAACTATTTCTTACTTTGGAGACGCTTTTTGTCTGAATGAATCAGATCTTAATGTTTTTGGATTGTCGTAAAAATACCATATTGCTGATGTTTCTGTGCACATTATTTATTTATATTACTTTAAAACCTTCACTGCTTGCTTCTTCCATGTTGGTTTTTAATAAGACGGCTTTTCAATGATATGTGTTTGCTTGGTTTTCATCTCAGACACTTGTAATTTATCTTTAAATCAATAGTATAAATAAATAAATCTGAACAATAAATATATATTATGTGAGATATTTTTTCATCTATAAATACTTTGTGTTGCTGTTGGTACGAAAAGTTAAGGTTTGATTGAGACGTTGCTGAACTCCACTGCCACACCAACATGCTTGCACCCCCTGCTGAAATGCTGAGTTTGTTGTAAAGATACAGTATCTATTTACATTACTTTCCAAACTGTTAGTGTGGGATGGGATGTACAGAATAAGAAGGTGGCCTCATAAGTCTACACATCCTGACACTGACTGATTCAAACTTGCCATCAAAAATAGTGAATCTAATTTATCTGAAATAAAGTTAAATTCTGTTGCATTTACCTCATGATTCACACTTACATCCATTAAAGCCATAAAAGTCATGAAATACTTTAATCATAATAGTATCAGTGAAGAGAATGCTCTTAAAGAATATGTATCATTGTTCTGTGTACAAACCACAATACAGTAAAAATAGACATTGATAACTGAAGAAAATACATGCATTTTTTTATTATTCCACCTTTATTTTACTGGATGAAATCACGATGAGATTAAAAATCTTGTCTGCAAAGTTGTCGTGGCAAAGAGGCAGCAGCAAACGAAACACAAAGTTACCCACTTCAAATAAAATTACAAGGTATAAAAAAACAGGTACATGTCATTGAATCAACCTCACAAACTTTTAATTTGGAGGCAATGAAATAAATTATGTCACAATTTAAAAGTTCCAGTTTAAAGGAGCAGTGTAAAGAAAATCCCTCTCACCCAATTCTGTCTGAGCAGAAGGGAAGGAAAGATGCAGGAAACTGTGAGAGAAAAAAGTATGATTCCACATATCTCAGTGGAAGAACAGATACAGACCAGCAGGAGTCCAAGTGAAGCCTTGTAAAACAAAAAGTTAACCAATCAGAGAGCCTTTAGGGATTCAGGCCAGGCCATCCCACCTAAACTGTGTTAAAAGAATCATCTATTAAAATGCTCAGCTTGCTTTTCTTCTGGTTGAATGGGGATTTGATGAGATGTGAATCAGAGTCACAATGTCTAAATATCTGACTTAAACCCTTCAGGAGAGAGAGACTAATAATAATAATAATAATAATAATAATAATAATAATAATAAATAATAATAATAATAATAATAATAATCAGCATCAGAGTGAGTCCAAGGAGAAATGTAAATGAAAAACTTGATTCATGAGAGGAAAGTGAAAGTTTTCCACTAGAACATAATTTGATTGAACATCCGTAGACGAAGGTGAGGTCAAGAGACTAATTCACCATCTAGATCTGGAGAACTTCTAGAAGATAAACCAGACAAGCATGACTAAGTCAAGGTCTGAGATGGAGTGAGATGTACAATAAAAAAGATCCTTTGAGAATGCTTTAGTTTGTGTATATATTCTGAATTCAGAATATTCCTTATTAAAATTTTTTATGTTTTTGCTTATGGTAAATTAGGTTTTCTCTAGTGGTCTAAAGAACATCTATATACGTGGGGAAAGCTTTTTAAAGGTTCATGTCTATTCTTCTGTCATTCCAAAAACACAGTATTATAAAAAGGGAGCAGCTGGATCTAAATGTCTGTCCCTTTGAAAACATTCAGATAGTGACAAAACAACAGTGTTGAATAATAGCTCATTCATAATTACTCTAATAATACCCAACATAATAAGCCATAAACACAAGAAAAGGCTATTATAACTTGGATTTATTTGGAGCTTATTAACACATATGAATAGCATATCACAGTCATCACTGCCCTTATTGTTGAGGAACTGAATAAAATCAGAGAGAAGTGTTTTAGTGACATTTCCTTTTCTACCAACAGAGAAAATACAATGGCAGCCATTTCCAGTTTCCAGTTTCTGGTTACAATGCTGTGTCTGTATTAAGAAACTAACAGATGGAACTTTAAATCTGCTTTTCATTTATTAGAACATCATGAAATAATAATCCTGATTTAGAGAAAATCCAAACTATAAATGTTTCCATCTCTTGTAGTAAAAAGAAGAGTTTTTAATTCTTACCAAGAACTTCTTACAACTTAGAATATTATTTATCTACTGTCCAATCTCTCTCCATCTCTGTATCCATTGCATTTTAAATAAACCCAAAATAATTGCTAATAAAGTTTTTATTAATATCAAGTGGAGCATCATAGCGACTGCCACTTGTGGAAGTAAATCTGTCGAGTTTCTCTCTGGCATTAAGACAACATTGGGGAGTACTACACTGCAGAACAGGACACATACATGAATAAAATAAAAACTGGTTGTTCTGACCGTATCAGGCACATAGTCTGTAGAATAATAAAACATCATGTTGATGAACCACTACAAGATTTTGTTCTGCAGTTTGAAATGTCCACAAAGTTCAGTTTTTGGAGATATTTACAGAATTTCAACATTAAAAATGGTAACCTTTTGAACCTGCCTTTTAAGGATAATAAACAGGTCGATATGTATATGTACTGCTTTCGGTATGCATGCAAATGCTATGAAACATGGTGGGTGCAGTGTCATGTTGTGGAAATGCCCTTCCTTCTGTCACTGTCTTTTTCTTCTCAACAATATTTTTCATTAATAAATAGCCTGACTGGCTATTTATTACATTTTGTTTAAAATGAGTATTAACACTAATTTAGTCAGAAATGTTGATAAGCAAAAGCACTCTAGAATTATATTTTTGCTACTTTATCTTTTCAAAATTTCTAGGCTTGATACTCTTCGTTATTGTGACAAATAAGTTGTGCCTGACTGGGTGGAGTTGAACCAGATCTTAACTTCCATTAGCCTCGATGTAAAATGAAGCCTAGGCGCAAATTCAAGCTGGGAGATTCTACCAGCTTATCGTCATCATCCAATTACCATGCCTCCGCCGCAGCCAACCTGCACCGGTGCTCCGCTCCAGCCAATTGCCGGGTAAGGATTTCTTCAAAAGGACAAGCTACCTCGGGTCCACCTGCTCTTCAACCGTGCTCCTCCCCATTTCCACCTTCATCCCGGCGGACATCCTGTAGTCTCCGCTCCACCAGTATATGGACCCGGGGGGAAAACTACCCTGAGCTTGGCCTGATCCCCACACAGGTCTTCTGCCGGGTCCGAGCACCAAAAAACTTTGTACCAATAAATGTTCTAACTGCTATTTTTCTCTGTCTGAGTCACTCTAAATTTATTTATTTTATGTCATTTATTTTCTTTAGTTGCCAACAAGCTGCATTGGAAACGTGTTCAATTCAAGGACTTTGGATGAGTAACTGTTCGTTTGATGTTTCAGATGAGCAGAAAGTGAAGAAAGCAACACTGAAAGCAACACTTAAGCAAAGATAACAGCTTTGCTTAAAATTTCTCACTGATCAACTGATCCTCTTTGTTTTTCAAGAAGTTCCTCAGAAATATTTGTGAAGCATTTGAAGACAAATTGTGTATTTCATCTGTTTCTCAAGTATTTGTCTTTTTCTATCTCATCAAGCACACTTGCATCCAGGTTATTTCTGTATCACTATCATTACCATGGTTTGTATTCGGTTGCTTTTCTGGTTGATCCACTAATGAAAATTCATATTAAATTCTGTGAAGAAGTCAAGTTTTATTCATTGACATAGCTTCAGAGAACAAATGAAGGTAGAATAGTGGATAGATAACTTGAATAGAAACACGAGGAACTTAGGACAAATACGTGAAAACTAGAAACAAACCAAGAAACAGAAAAGTAGCCGAGTTTCCATTACAAAAGTTCACAAAACTAATGTAGAAAGAACACAATTTCACTAATGTGTTGTTTCCATTAAATGAGAAAACCAATTCAAATCACATATGAATAAGTTTGTTCACAGAATAAGTCGCTAAAATGACATGATCCTCCAACTACTTCCTGTTTTTTTTTTCTTCATGGTTTGCTCCAAAGGCAATATTCAGTTGTCGATTATGTGACTCGTGATGCAAAATAAAGTGTCTTCATTGCAGTTTTTGCAAATTAAACCAATTTTGATGTAGCCATCCTCATCCTAGCACCGAAACTTTTCATCAAAAGCCAAGAGTTTTGCCATTTACATTAAGCAAATTTATTTGGTAAAATGTGAAATTGTGCGATTATATGGTCAATGGAAAAGCAGCCACTGAGACCAGGATGAGGAAACAGAAGAATCTCAGTACTTACTGAAATACAGACATGGAGTGAAAGAGTCGGGGATCAGTAAAATCCACAGCTGGTGTGACTGAGTAGCTGATGGAGAATAATTGATTAACAATAGTGAAACAAACTGAGAGCAGATACGACAGGTTAACCAAGTCTATATATCCAATCCACTGGCAGAAAGTTACACCTGGACAATATAAAGGAATGTTTCAGAATCATCCTGGAATACTGTGGAAGAATTCTTCCAGTTTAGAAGCTGTATCAACTCAAAAGAGATCCTGAATGCCAATTGCTTTTCTGTTTCTACTTTAAGCCTCTAGTGTTTTCTTGCCTTTTATGTTTCTTGCTATTAATGCTGCTGTTTTCTTTTTGATCACTACATCAGTCATTACTGCTGCCAACAGTTTATTAGCTAGGTTCTGGAAGTCCCAATGGATTTTAGACTGTCATTCTCCTCCACTTTGAAGAAGTCTCCAGATTAGATTTTGATACAAATATTGCTGAATACTTTCAGCCTGGTTACGGCACCAAGTATCTCTAAAGGATTTTCTAAAGGCACTTTTGATCTGACAATGAGATTTATGAAGACAAATATTTCAATTTATTAAATATATGACTGTAAATAACTTGAAGTGAACACAGTTAACCCTCATTTAATAATGCTGTAGTCTGGGCTGAAAAATGATTAAAAGATCTCAAAAATAACAGATGAAACCTTAGAAAATGTAATTCAGCATAAGCTGCAGCATTTTCCTTCGAGGTGAGTTCTGAGTGACCGCGTCGGCAGCAAGGACACAAATCAATTCTAATGCGCAGTTTTTGGCTTCAGATTTTTTTGTGTGTGGCAAGATGCTCATCCAGGGCTGCACAGTGGCGCAGTTGCTTGCAGCAAGAAGGTTCTGGGTTCAATTCCCGGCCCAGGGTCTTTCTGCATGGAGTTTGCATGTTATCCCTGTGCATGTTGGGTTCTCTCCGGGGTTCTCCAGCTTCCTCCCATAGTCCAAAAACATGACGGTCAGGTTGATTGGTCTCTCTAAATTCTCCCTAGGTGAGCGTGGGTGTGGTAATTTGTCCTGTTTGTGTCTGTGACAAACAGGACAAACCGGCAAACTGTCCGGGGTGACCCCGCCTCATTCCCAAAACATACACTGCAAATAGGCACCAGCACCCCCCCCAAACTCACTAGGGACAAGGCTGTAAAGAAAATGAATGGATGGACGGAAGACACTCATCCAGTTTGATGCTGCCACCATCAGTTCAAAACCAGGTTAGTTTTGCATGTAAACGAAAAAGTTACACTTGAGTCACATTTGACAATTTTTTTCACCCTTCTTTTGTGTTAACCTAAAAGAGAACTGTGAAGGGGAATTCTTCATATCTTGCTTCCATTGAGGGCAGATATATACAGAAAAGTACATTGGAAAAAAAACACAAGAGCAAAAATTCTGCCGGAAGGAAACCCAGATATTACAGTTTCAAGAAACAGTTTAAAATGCAAGTCTACTAAATACAACAAATAAAAACTTCAGCATTTTCAGAATTTTGTATCCCATTAGTCCTGCATCTCTGCTTTTTGCAGATGATGTGGTCCTGTTGGCTTCACTCCGGTCTTGCCACAACAAGACCTTCTCCGGGTCGGGAGGGTGTCCTGCCTCAAGTGGAGGAGTTCAAGTATCTCGGGATCTTGTTCACAAATGAGAGAAGAAGGAGCGGGAGATCGATTGGCGCACCATCTGCTGTGAAGAGGGCGCTGTACCGCTCTGTCGTGGTGATGAAAGAGTTGAGCCAAAAAGCGAAGCTCTCGATTTACCGGTTGATCTACGTTCCCACTCTCATCTATGGTCATAACCGAAAAACGAGATTGCGGATACAAGCGGCCGAAATGGGTGTTCTCCTAGAGAGAAGCTCAGTCATCCGGGAGGGACTCAGAGTAGAGCCGCTGCTTTTTCACGTTGAGAGGAGCCAGCTGAGGTGGCTGGGCATCTAGCCTGGGTGCCTCCTGGAGGAAGCTCCAGGGAAGACCCAGGACACCCTGGAGGGACTGTATCTCTCGTCTGGCCTGGGAACGCCTTGGGATTCCCCCGGAGGAGCTGGAAGAAGTGGCTGGGGAGAGGGAAGTCTGGGCCTCCCTTCTGCAGCTGCTCGCCCCGCAACCCGACCCCGGATAAGCGGAAGAAAATGAATGGATGGATGGATGGATGGATGGATGGATGGATGATGGATGGATGGATGGATGGATGGATGGATGGATGGATGGATGGATGGATGGATGGATGGATGGATGGATGGATGGATGGATGGATGGACTAAAATCATCCATTCCATCCAACTAATATGCAAAGTGCAAGAAAATGATTTGGAGGAACCATCATGCAAAGCCACAGCTCTGCCTGGTCAAATACCGCCAACACACTGAAGCTGTGATCAATATGATGGGTCTGAAGGACAACACAGAGGAACTGGGCTAGGCAATGATAAGAACAATAGAGACTGAAACCACCAGAAAATATGGCACTGTTTCCTAAGCTGAGTCTGACTGACAGAGATACAGAAGCAGCGTCAAAGTATTACTAAGTGCTACAGAGGCCTAGTCAAAGTTTATGCTAAATAAAAATTGAGAATTTGTGGCAGAACTTTAAAACTGATCATGAATGCACCCCATCCAAACTGATCAAGTTGTTTTACAGAGTGAACATAAATGAAGATGTGCAAACTGGTAGAAATATACAGCGAAAGACTTGAAAGATGAAAATGTGGTTTTCCAAAGTGACTTTCAAGGCATTAAAGAGGATTTAGAAATGGCAAATAAGTTTTGGAAGATTTATCAGAAGAAAAAGAAGCCGACTATCTGCCAACCCAAAATAAGTCCTAAAAGAACGGACTTCTAAGGAATCATCTGTGTGTTTGTCAAACTGTATTTTTTTTCCTTTTATTCAACTTCACTTTAAAACTTCCAAACCTCTTATATAAAACCAAGTGGATAATACTTGCAAACGAGCAACATTCTGTTCACGCTGACAGTCCGTTGCGTTAAAGAGGAAGGATGTTCTGCATAAAAATGCTGCTGCAAATGTGGCTGGTTCACACCCTAGCAGAAATTAAAAAGGACTTTCAGAGGTGTGCTGAATTGTAGATTCCTCTCATGTGTGGGATGAAGTGCCAGTGCATTTTTGGTTGAATTCATCCTATTGAACTTTTCCTGCTCCCTAATTGAAAGCCCTCTCCCTGGTATTGAATTAATTCGAGCAGACATAGGCTGTTATCAAAATGCAGCATGCCTACTCGGGTAAATAAAGGTCTTGTATGGAAGAGGATGAGGCTGGTAGCTGCAGCCGAGCCAGGAGCACACACATGCAAAACAAAATGTTAAATCCTAAGGAGATTTAACATTAGGGTGTGGCCTCAGTACTATAGGGGACACACAGTGAAGGACAGAGTGATTAGGAAATCGATAGTTCTGCGTTTGACCAAACTTCCACTGATTTTCAAAGACTGCATTAGCCTGAGGTTTCTCCTGCTTCCTCAGCAAATACTTGTTTTTCACCCGTTTGCATTCCCAGAGCAATCGGCCTCTGAGACACACATGGCTCAGTCAATTTTAACCACTTCAAGTGCAGAAGGTTTGATCATAAGAATCAAACCCTCTGCTTCTGTTTGATCATATACAGATTTTAGTGTCTTAAAATCTGTGTAAAAACATGACACGTTCCTCACTGTCTGACCTTGAATCAGTTGAAACTTTTTACACATTCTGGTCACTTAGGAATATCAAAATCATTTCCATTTCCTAGATGTGAGAAAAATTACGGAAATGTTTTTGTGGAACTTTTACATTGTTTTTCCTCAGTTTGATTGTCTCCACAGTAATTCAACTGGTGTGAACCTTTATGAAACTTAAAAAGCCACAACACCATAACCAAGCTGTTGAATGGTGTTGTACATCAACTTCTGAATTTGAAGAAAGTAAAAAATAAATATTTGTGTTATTCCGTCATTTAATAAGGAGTGAGAATTTAACTAACCTAAAACAGGAAAATATTATTCCAATTTTGTCAAACGTTATGTAATGGAAATATCTGTTTCCGACTGTACTCGGAGAGCACAACTTATGGTTGTAGTTTGGAGATTTATGAATGGTTTCTCAGCATTTCTCAGTTGTGTTGCTCCTGGCCTCTAATCTGAAGGACTTCAGGTTTAAATGAAGGTCAGGAAATGACAGAATGGAAATCTCTCCTGAGGTCAGTCTGTCTCAGCTTGATGAGATTGTTCTAGATGGTCATTAAAGCAGATTAACCACCAAACAAAGCAGCAAGTCAAGTTGAATCTGACACAATTTGGCATGTGAACATCCCATCACATCCTAAATGGAGCTACTGACCAACATTGATGTATGATTGCGGCAATTTTCTAAAAGAATGTTTTGTATAAATCTGGACAAATCTTGAATGTTTTCACAACCAAAAACTTTGATGCCTCATATAGGAACCCCATATGATGGAGACATTGCTCTCAATATGTTTTCCAAATAAAACTCATGGCAGTTAAATTCAGCCCAATTATTCCGGAGACCTCACAGAATGCAGTTGGACACTCAGAAGTAATTAAGGTGACTTTAAATTATTTAATTAATTAAAAGTAAGGGTTTAGGTTTAGAAATTACTGATGATATTGTTACGCCCCTGGGCCTTATGTGCTGGGCTGCAGGAGGTCTTGTTGTCTTTGTGCTCCTCCCCTGTACAGGTGCTGCTGATTTGTTAATTTTGAGAACAGAGCATTTAAACCTGGCCGTCTCCACCTTCTGGGTCGCCTTTGCCGTCCACTCTGTTGCTTGATGCTTGTGGTGTTTTGTTGCCAGGCCTCAGCGCCCCTCCTTTTGCACATTTGAGTTTCTTTGTTTTTGCACTTCAACACTTCCATTATGCACTCATCCATCACATCCAAACATTTGCATTACACCACTGATACTGATATCCACAATCCATTGTTTTTGTCAATAAATATTCCTTTTTATGCACTTTAACCACTGCATGGTCTCCTATTTTTGTTAAGACCTTGTTACAGTAAGAGTATATTTAATATTTCCAATTCTGGGAAGTTCTAAGTTCCACAAACTCATTAGAAGCTGCAGACAGCAAAGATTTTGAAGCAAACAGAAGTTTGAATTGCAAAGAAAAAAAGATTGGCTGAAAAAACCAGATAGATAAAGAAGCCAGACTCGCCCTCATGGGAAACCTGAGGGAAACGTCTTCATAAAGAGGACAGTATAAACAAGATGAAAGAGGAGCTGGAGAGCAGAGCAAGAGAGCTGCTACAGCCTTCATCCTCAAATCACTCAGGAGATCTGCCTCAAATTTGGAGAAAGTCAACACGGAAAACAAGAGAAACCTTCAAAGACAGAATTCTGAGGTGAAGAAAGGCCTGCAGTAGAGAAAAAGATGACTGTGTTTTGTAATATCTAAAAATATAGCATCAACAATTGTACTAAAAAAGTATGCACAGCCTTGAAACTTTCTAAATTTTAACCACAAACTTTAATATATTTTTGATTAACAAACAAAAGGTTCTGCTATATTGTGAATTGGACAGAAACTGAGGTATGCTTTTCACAAATTTGTTCATCCAGAAATGTTTTGTCCATTGAAGTCCATTGAGATTAGGTGTGCATCTTGTGATTGCACTGAATTTTATTTGGAGCTGTGCCCTCAAACTCCATCCACGAGGGCCAGAGTCCAGCAGCTTTTACATGTTGCCTTGTCCTACGCTTGAATAAATGATGAAACCCCCTCACAATGTGGTCACGCTCTACAATAAGATGCCACATTAGAGCTGGTGTAGACAAAAAATTGTTAAAAACTGAAGTAAATTACTGGCAAAAAACCCTGCCAAAAAAGTCAAACGTGTTTGACTTTTGAAACGTGGAAATATTTTTGTTGTTCCTTGAATTCAATCTGGAGAGACTCAGACAGAGAAAAGGGAATTCATTAGAAGAGTTTATTGACATACAAAGTTAGAGTATTTGGCGCTCTCCGGCTGAAGATATCAGTTATCGAAAACTTTGCGATGGTGCTGGACATCAGGATGAAGCATGAAACGGCAATCAGCCACTATGCAATGAAACCGGATAATTCCTATAAGTCAAATACGGAATCTAACACTGTTCTGTTAAATTGAGGCGAAACCACCTTCTATTTAAAGTTGTGTCAGTAATTAGTAAATAGGACTTAAAACAAGAATTTATGAGGAACGATGATTGGATAATGGCCCTTGACAATTTGTGACTTTTTCTCACATGATCCAGCAGTTCAATCACATCCCATACACGTTTCGGATCATAGTAAAAGCTGAATTTTCAAAACCCAGGCACCTTACTGTATTTTCATGCTGTAGTTTTTACAACGATTTGCTACAGGGCAGTTTTTAAGTGCCAATAGTGCCTTGCAGAGAAAAACAAATATCTATAGTTTATTATGTAACTAAAACTGCCTTGAAGTTCTCCCAGGCGCAAAACAGTTAAGTCACGTGATCTTTCGTAATTTCGCAAGGAGGTCAGTCTAACACAGGTGTCAAACTCCAGTCCTCAAGGGCCGGTCCTGCAGTTTTTAGATGCGCCACAGGTACAAAACACTAGAATGAAATGGCTTAATTACCTCCTTCTTGTGTACATCAGTTCTCCAGATACTTAATGACTTAATTATTCTATTCAGCTGTGGTCCAGCAAAGGCACATCTAAAAGTTGAATGACATCAGCCCTTGAGGACTGGAGTTTTTAAACCCCTGAACTAAATGAATCACGTTATCTCAACTTGAATCAATTTCATAAACTTTAGGTTGTAGAATTTCTTATTTATTCAACATCGAACATGATTTATCACGTTTTTGTTTGAAACATTGTTAAAAGAACATAATATTCTTTTATTAGGGCAATAAGCCCCAAAGGGTTTAATTATGTATCTACTCTCCTGCATTTAATTATAATGGGTCATTAGAATTAATCTAGTATCTCATTGCTAGTGTCAAAAGTAGAAAGAGAAGAGAAATGAATACAGTAACCATGACGACCCAAGACTGCCCGGCTGTAGCTGGGTGTGCATAGGTCTGCTGTTTTATGAATGAATAATCCTTCTCTCCTCCTCAGGCTGCCACCTTATCGTGGTGGAGGGGTTCGAGTGTCCAATGATCCTAAGAGCTATGCCCCTGGTAGGGTCACCCAAAGCATTCAAGTCTTAGGTGAGGGACCAGACAAAGTGCAGCCTGAAGACCCCAATGATGAATAAAAAGATTGGATCTTGTGTTCCCTCGACTGGACGCAGGGCACCGGGGCCCCACCCTGGAGCTAGGCATGGAGGTGGGGTGCGTTGGTGAGCTCCTGGGGGCCGGGCTTTTACCCATCGAGCCGGCCGGACTCAGCCCGAAGAGGAAACATGGGTCCCTCCCCATGGGCCCATCTCCTATGAGAGGGGCCAAAGGGGTCGGGTGCAGTATGTGATGGGTGGCCGAGGGATGGGGCCTGGCGGTCCAATCCTTTGTTGCAGAAGCTGGCTCTTGGGATGTGGAATGTCACCTCTCTGGTGGGCAAGGAGCCAGAACTGTTGTGTGCGGCTGAGAGGTTCCGGCTAGAAATAGTCGATGCATGGCTCTGGTTCTGGAACCAGTCTCCTTGACAGGGGCTGGCCACATTACACTCTGGAGTTGCTCATGGCGAGAGGCGTCGGGCAGGGGTGAGCATACTTGTTGCTTTCCATCTCGACGCCTGTATGTTGGGGTTTACCCCGGTGAACGAGAGGGTAGCCTCCCTTTGCCTACGGGTGGTGGGGACGGGTTTGACTGTCGTTTGTGCTACGGACTGAACGACAGTTCAGCCTGCCCACCCTTTTTGGAGTCCTTAGAAGGACAGTACCCCTCCTGGAGACTCCCTCGTTCTGCTGGGGGACTTCAACGCTCACATGGGCAATGACAATGAGACCTGGTTGGGAGGAACACTCCCTCCGACCTGAACTCTAGTGGTGTTCTGTTGTTGGACTTCTGTGCTCATCCTGGATTGTCCATAATGAACACCATGTTTAGGCATAAGAATGTCCATATGTGCACTTGGCACCAGGACACCGTAGGCCGCAGTTCGATGATCAATTTTGTCATCATTTAATCGGATCTGCGTCCATATGTCTTGGACACTCGGGTGAAGAGAGGCGCGGAGTTGTCCACTGACCACTGCCTGGTGGTGAGTTGGCTCCGGTGGTGGGGAGGACGCCGGTCAGACCTGGCACACGCGCAAACGTGTTGTGAGGGTCTGCTGGAAAACGTCTGGCAGATGTTTCCAGCAGACCATTGTCGAGGCGGCTTATTGTTGGTGGTTGTCGGTGCCTGTTGGTGGACACCTTCGGTGAGGGATTCTGTCAGGTTGAAGAAGGAGTCCTATCAAGCCCTTTTGCCTTCTGGGACTCCAGAAGCAGCAGATTGGCACCGGCAGGCAAAGCGATGTGCGGCTCGAGTGGTTACTGAGGCAAAAACTTGGGCGTGGGAGAAGTTCGGAGAGGCTGTGGAGAAAGACTTCTGCATGGCTTCGAGGCAATTCTGGGCCACCATCCAGCGACTCAGGACGGGGAAGTGGTGTAGCACCAACACTGTACAGTGGGGGTGGTGTGCTGCTGACCTCAACTCGGGACGTTGTGGGCCGGTGGGCGGAATACTTCGAAGACCTCCTTAATCCCACCAACATGCCTTCCATTGAGGAAACTGAGCCTGGGGATTCAGGGTTGGGCTCGCCAATCTCTGGGGACGAGGTCACTGAGGTGGTTAAAAAGCTCCTCAGTGGCCGAGCCCTGGGGGTGGATGAGATTCACCTGGAGTTTTAAGGCTCTGGATATTGTAGGGTTGTGTTGGTTAACGCAACTGCAGCATCCATGGGCATCGGGGGCAGTACCCTGGATTGGCAGACCGGTGTGGTGGTCCCCCTGTTTAAAATGGGGGATCAGAGGGTGTGCTCCAATTATAGAGGGATCACACTCTTAAGCCTCCCTGACAAGGTCTATTTGGGGGTCCTGAGAGGAGGGTCAGTCGGATAGTCGAACCTCGGATTTGGAAGAGCAGTGTGGTTTTTGTCCTGGTCATGGAACGCTGGACCAGCTCTACACCTCAGCAGGGTTCTGGAGGATGCATGGGAGTTTGCCCAACTGGTCCACATGTGTTTTGTGGACTTCGAGAAGGCGTTCGACCGTGTCCCTCGGGTGCCCTCTGGGGGGGTTCTCTGGGAGTATGGGGTCGGGCCCTTTGATACGGGCTGTCAGGTCCCTGTATGACCGGTGTCAGAGTCTGGTCTGCATAGCCGGAAATAAGTCTGACTCATTTCCGGTGAGGATTGGACTCCGCCAGGGCTGCTGTTTGTCACTGATTCTGTTCATTACTTTTATAGACAGAATTTCTAGGCACAGCCAAGGTGTTGAGGGGATCCATTTTGGTGTGGTCTTGTTGGCTTCATCAGGACATGATCTCCAGCTATCGCTAGAGCGGTTTGCAGCCAAGTGTGAAGCGGCCGGGATGAGGATTAGTGCCTCCAAGTCCGAGGCCATGATCATGAGCCGGAAAAGGGTAGAGTGCCTTCTCCAGGTTGAGGGGGATGTCCTGCTCCAAGTGAAGGAGTTCAAGTATCTTGGGATCTTGTTCACCAATGAGGGAAGAAGGGAGCAGGAGATCGACAGGCGGATTGATGGTGATGAAAAGAAAAACTGTTTTGCAATAAAGGGTACGCTGTACCGATCTGTCGTGGTGAAGAGAGAACTGAGTCAAAAAGTGAATCTCGATTTACCAGTCGATTTAATTTCTTACCCTCATCTATGGTCATGAGCTTTGGGTCAGGACCGAAAAAACGAGATCTCGGATACAGGCGGCCGAAATGGGTTTCCTCCATAGAGTGGCTGGGCTCTCCCTTCGAGATAGGGTGAGCGGCTCGGTCATCCGGGAGGGACTCAGAGCCGCTGCTCCTCCACATCAAGAAAAGCCAGTTGAGGTGGCTCAGGTATCTGGTCAAGCTGCCTCCTGGATGCCTCCCTGGTGAGGTGTTTCGGGCACGTCCCACCAGGAGGAGGCCCCGGGGAAGACCCAGGACATGCTGGAGGGACTATGTCTCCCGGCTGGCCTGGGAATGCCTCGGGATTCCCCCGAGGAGCTGGAAGAAGTGGCTGGGGAGAGGGAAGTCTGGGCCTCCCTTCTTAAACTGGAGAGATGATGAATGATAAGCTGAGAGGGGGTGGCATCAGATAACAGATTTTAACTAACAGATTAAAATTTTGTTTGCCTATCATTCAGATATTACCAAACAAGGAAATGTTAAAAGAACAGAACAACTCCATAGCATTAGCACCATTGTTTCCCATAGCGCTAATGCTAGGACTGTTACCCCACTTTCTTGTCAAATAGATCATCTGAGCGCATTCTTATTGCTGACAATGTGTGACCTCATGTCATCATCATAAGTTCAGAAAGGAACACTGATGTGACATCTCTCCATATCGTTGCCTATAATGAATTTCTTTGTACCACTGGGAGGAACATAAAAATTCTTTCTTTCAGTTATTTAGGCAGCACTGCAACACTGATGTAAACAAAGCTCCTACATTTAGTCATTAGTACTGGATTGTCACTGATGTTTTCTGAATCACGTCTTGTTCCGCATGACTCAAACAGGCTTTATTTGTACTGTTAAGGTTATGGGGAACTCAGTGGGTTGCCTAGTTTTCTGCTTGTTTCTGCTCTGACTTTTTTAAGCTGTTGTGTTCTATGAAAGGTTACAGAGGGATTAGTTCAACGTGATATTTATGTATAATGTATAAAAAGTCATTAAACTTTTTTTCTTGTTTCATCTCCTTTTTTTCACCATCAACACCCACATGTAAAGAAAACAGTATTTGAATAGCTGTTCTCTGTAATGAAAACCATATATAAAAAAGTTAAATGCTTAGCAGGGGAGTAAGAAATGATAATGGCTCATTAAGCTGCCACTCTGTCCTTGGAGTTGTGAAAAAACATAACACTTTCATCTTCTAAACTTTATTTATGTTTCTCTACATGCTGTGGTAAACCTGTGCTGGAAATTAAAGTATATATTATTATTACTGTCTAGTTTGATCATTAGACCTTCTGTCAAGTGAATCAGGTAACTTTTTGTTTTTTGTAATAAGTTGGAACTTTGGGATGTAATTCCATTTAGATCTTTGAGTTTTCTACAAAGCAGATGAAGTGTTGCATAATTTAGAGTATGCACTATCATTGCTGAAACTCTCTCCTCCTTGTCTATAAATTAATAAAAGTATTCATGTTCTCGTGATGCCAGAGATTTAGGCCCATGTGCCTTAATGTGCTCTGTACCAAACAGGTTAATTAGTATTACATCTCAACACTGGGGACAAGCATGTTCCCTGCTGTGAACATGAGTGCCATATCATTGATACTCCTGTGCAAAGCAAATCCAAGATACTATATAATTTAAATGTAATTTATGGTATTTAGTTGGGCACAAACTTGGAAACGTACTTATACCCGTCTCCTTTAGCGGGTTTTAGTCCAAGTAAACCATCCATCAGTTGTCTGAGTCAGGTTAAGCCCAATTCACACTTCACAATTTTTTGCCCCAATTTCCCCCTCAATCTTAGAATTCTAAGATTGTGGCTTGCCACAACCATATCCGATCATCCTGTAATGTGTGGTGTGTTACGACTGACCTGGTGAATGTGACAGGTAGCCAATTAGAAAGCGATGTGACATAAGAGCAAGATGTTGAAACAATATTTTTTACTAGCAGGCTCTCTGGAGAGTCAAAAGCTTAGCTTTACGGTAGTGACTTGTGAATTGCAATGCTACGATGAATGAAATGTGCTTTTGAGGTAATTAGATCTTATCAAACCATAAGTAAAGCTTTATCCTTGTTTGGAGCGGCATGCTTTTGGATCATTTTTTAAACTAAACGACAGAAAAATTATAAAATTATTGCACAGAGTACATCTGGTTTAGAAGCGCATTCTAACCATTAGCTGAAGTGGCGCTTTTGATTTTATTCTGTAGAAATAACAGGAAAAATACTGAAAATGTTATGTTGTGTTAATCTATTATAGTCTAAATATAGGAGCAAGTAGAGAAAAAGATACAAAGTTGCAAAAATATTGCGCGGCTTCAGGAGCAATGACAGAATAATTACAATTAACTCCCCTTGTGGGTTTCAATTAAAGGAGCTGGAATATACTAACCTTTCGCTGTCAGTTGGGAAAAAAAGAATAACTGACATCTAATTTTCTAAAAACAAATATGCAGGAATTGCTTTCTTCCAGTTTGAGCTACTCTCATGTTTCAATCAAGGACTCATTCTACATCAACACAGCAAAAAAAAATCGAAACTTATAAGTAAACAGTAACAGTTAATTAAACGATAAAGCCAAAAAAATGTAAAACAGTATTTGTAATGAGGGGAAAAGAAAAAAACTCACCTCCATATTGTGGTGCAACAAATGCAGTTCTTGCTCACGACGTTTCCAGTTCTTAATCCAAAGCTCTGATTTTTGGTTACATCTTTTGTGGGTAAGTCCACAAACTAAAGTTACGAATTTAACGTCGTTGTCCATGTTTGTTTACTCTAAATTCATATCTGGAATTTGAATGTCGTTAAAGTGAAACTTCACACTCTAAGATCGAACCCGTCATACCTACGATTTTTAATCAGCTAGTGTGTGGTCTCTCACGTTTTGGAAATCGGATGTGAATCAGATGTGAACTGATTTACATCAGATGACATAAATCACAGATGACATTGCAATCCCTGTAGGAAGAAGTCCCTTTAAGTTTAAAATCCCTGCTGTCTTTTTAGAGTCGTGGAGGTAAAGAAGAGGAAAACAGGATGATGTATTTTGGTTTGTTGAGAGAACTCTGCTACTAGCACCTTAGTGGCGTCCACATGCATATTTTAGGAAATCACAGGCGACCAGCTCTCCTAATGTGTTCACTGCAAACCTTGAGGCACTTTTATTGAACTCAAACTATCTCTTTACTGGATCATTTGATTTCCTTTATACTGCACTACTCCCTCAATTGTATACATGTATATTTTATTCTCTTTTATAACAGTGATACTGCTTTGTAAAGTAGAAGGGAGCAGCACAAAGCCTGGCGGTCCTCTAGAGAGGGATGGGGAAGACATTTAGTAGAATAGATCTTCTCACATATTCCAGTAGCTGCAGTCTGACTGTGAAACTCAATGTGTAGCCCTTTAAAAGAGGAGATGAAGAGTGAAAACATAATGGGGTTAAAAGAAGGCCTTGGAATCATGCAAGAATAGACTAAAAGAAACACTGATGTGCATTTGATGTCATTTTTTCCATAAATACCAGGAATACCAACAATCTCATTTTTTGTGTTTCCATTTTGCCAGGACAACCTTTGAAGCTTGCTTTTCAGAAATATGGTACAGCATATTGAGAAAATCCTACAAGAAGAACATTGGTTTCAGCTCCATCCATCTTCTCATCACTTCTTACCAGATGCCCTGTCTACTGCACAAATGATACCATCAGTATGAGGCTGCCATCACCATGTTCCACAGTGGTAAGTGTGTGTTCTGGATGTCGTGCAGTGTTACTTTTACACAACATTTTTACTTAAATTCCACCAATTTACCGCAGATACTCACCATTTACAAATTTGTCCAATAAATCTTTGAAGCTAATTAATTTGGATGTTAGTCACATTATCCAATGATGGGGTTCTCAAACTGCCTGTGTCAGTATACTTTAGTATAACACTCAGTGTGTGTCATACATTAATTTAGAAGAACAATCTTCACACTCCTGCTGGTAGTCATGAATTTTTCAATCTGAGGAAAAGAGGGAAAAAAACCAGAAAATGAAAGCAAAACTAAATCTTTCAGGCCAACATTCAAAATGATGTGTGATGTATACTAACACTGTGTATCCTCATATCGAAACAGAACATCAGGCTATGGGTGTGGTTCACTTCAGAAGAAAGCCTGTAAGAGGCTGCAGAGGACAGAGCCAGAGCTACAACAAAGTGACATGTCAAAACAAATTGATGTGGCACAATGGCCTAGTCATATTTATCTAAAGGAAACATGCTAATTTAAAAGAAAGTTTGGTGTTTGGAGGAAGTAGTTTTTCAGCTGTGCCAAATTTGATTCATTTCACAAAAACTGCAATGGAAGCTCAGTTATTGTCCAGGCCTACATCTGAAAAACTGTCAAGACTTAAAGACAAATAAACTCTCTATCCTATCTGACTGCTTGGGCTGCTTTGCTCTGTATCTAGAAGTGAAAGGCTAGTACAGGAAGCCTTGCAGCTGGGTATGATCTGTGCTCTGCTGCTATTCATAACATCTTTTCACCACCAATAAGCTGCAGCTCTGCAGTACACTGACCTGTCAATCACTGCGCCATCTAACTGGACTCCTCTCTTGTACTTGTGACTCAACAATTACTCAGCATAAAGCATCCTGTACATTTATATGACTTTATTGACCTTTCAGGTCATGTCATGTGTTCAGTCTTCAGTCTACATGAGTATCTAACCTAGACTGGAAAACGTAAATGAAAATAAACATTTTGCTCATATGTGTTTTGTTGCAAGACCAAACCCAAGATCAAAAGCTCATATTATAATATATTCATAACCAACTACCAACAACGAATCTGATGAAAATGTCAAATGTGTGATTAGTTGTGGTCCTGCTGTACAGCAGCAGTCCTTTAGTAAAAAGATAGGAGGTGAAAGACAATGCATGCAAAAGCTGGAAGAGGTTTTTAAAAATGGCAAATATGCCTGGACTTTATTTCTGATGAAAGTCTGTCTCCTGGCTTATCTTTAAAACATTTAATCAGAGCAGAAGCATAAATATTACAAGCAGACACAAAGTGAACGACAGTTACATCATAGCTGAGGTGTTGGACTCATTTTGGGCTTTTATTATTCATTCAAACTGTTTTTTGGGGGAATGATTGTATCACAGTGATGTAAACCAGGTAACCATTATTTTCAAAAATAATTTACAGAAAAAATATTATTTGTTTCTTTGTATTAAGACTTAAATTATCAATCTTTTTTTCTACACATAAGAAAAAAGAGCTATTTAATTCCCAAAGCATGACTGCAAATATCTTCATCTGATTCCTCCTGACCTTACAATGGAAGCATTTTCCAACACTGTCCTTTCCATCACCTGTTTCTTTAATCAAATTTATTTGCTCATTACTTGGAGCTGAATAAAACATGAGCTCTATTTGGATCACTAAGCAAGCATGGAGAGCAGCCTGCATGCTATCTCGTATAAAAGACAAAGTGCTTCTTATGGTCAGAGGTCGTTAATATCTTCATCTCAATAAAACCCTGTATGGTTCAAGTTGAGGTTTCACATTTTGGCAGAGGAATACAAAATGGCACGGAGCTGAAGTACTTTCATCTGATTTTTGGATTCTTCTTTGCTCAAGCCTTCTTGGCAATTCAGCAGCAGCCTGCACTTTAGAGATATGCAGACTTATGATATGCATTTGCTTTTGAAAAAGAGAAATCCATCTGAAGCTCCAAAAGCCCTGCACACTCTGGAGCTATTTGTTTTTGTCTTGAAGGGGACGGATCGTATTCAGTCTGTTGACACCAGGAGAAGTATTTAAACTGTTGAAAACTATCAGACAAATTCAATTGAACAACTGAAATGGTCATTTTCTGATTTAGACTCTGGTGTTTCATGAACTATCTGGGGTTCATAAAGTGCAAAAAATAGATAATATTAAGAATCTTTTCTTTTTTTCAAATATATTTTCTCAAATGTTATTATGATCTCAAGTAACAGATTTTCATGAATTTTCAGATTTTTGAACTCTTCATTTTTCAGTTATCTATTGTCCATCCCCAAGGTGGAGATAAAATATCAAAGTTGAACCAGCAGCAACTTTAATATATTTTTTTAAAGATTGCAAAAGAAACATTACCAATTTTTAATTGACTTATTTATTAACTTTAAGCTAATGAAAAAATCGAAAAATGTCTAAATTTTAACCCAATAAGTGCCAGTTTCAATGTTAATAATTCTTCTGTGGAAAAGTATAGAAAGTGAATAATTCTCTTTCTATACAATTTCTATATATTTTTTTCTCCCTTATTTTTTAATAGTGTTTCTTCATTTATTTGTTTGTGTGTGTGCAAAATTATTTATAAATAAATTATTTCTGTTCTGCCAGGACACATGCTTCCCAGATAATTATCTTGTTTTAGGAATGAGCTGTTAAATGAAAAATACATGAAAGATTTTTCACCGGTAGAAATTTTTATATATCTATATAAATACTAATTCTACAAAAAGGGAAAAAAAAATACAAACAGAAATCAACTTAAAGAAATCAACTTCCATTCAAAGTATTCATTTTGAATGGAATTAGGGTTGAAAAGGGGGTATTAAAGCCCTGAAGAAAAAATATAAGAAAACAATGTTCAGACTGAACAAATTTCACTTAATTTAAATGAACAAACCAAACTGCAAAAGTGAATATCTAAAACAAACACATATCCAGGGAATCAGGAGATAGTCACCAAAACTTTTATAAGATGTGACTTATGGAGTTCTTCAGTATCATAGTGGACTTCAGGAGCAGAGATTGGAGATTGTGCCTTCTTGTTCCTCTCCTTCCACAGTGAGTTACAAGCTTGCTTGTTAGTCTTTTCAGAAGAAAAGGTTCAGTGTATGAAATGAGGTCATCCATAACATTTTTTTGCTTGCCATCCAGCACTCTGACTTTGCCTGTAGAAGGAGCTGCGTGTCTGAGCTCTGATAAGGTCCGGAAATAAAAAAAAAACTGACATGGAAGATGAATGTATCCCACAGCCGCTCTCTTCTATCAGTCGTGAGCACAGTTGGAGAACACGGGGTTGTGAAACATGTCAGTGAGCCATCATCACTGCTGCTTTCTATCCCACTCAAAGGCAGAATTAATACTGAAATGGTTTATGGCAAGGATAAAAGACAAGGTGATTTGCAGAGTGGAAAATGAATGCAAATGGTGTAAAGTGGAATATAACATAACTACAAAACTGAAGCATTTTATATCCTAAAGAGAAGTCTTTTGAAACTATTCATCCCTTCTTACATTTTCCACTTTTGTCTTGGAAATGGAAAATTTAGACAGAGCAGATATTCATCTGCTAGATGTCCTATCTAGAGTCGGTTCACACAGGCCAACAGGCATATGAGACTGATAGTATCATTGTTAGTTATTAAATTCTAGCGATAAACTGATGAAATATTACTTTTTAAAATAACTTTATTAATAACTACCACACTTGTTTTCGTCAGGGGGCCACAACAAAAAACATCCAAACCATCATATGTTTGCATGATTTAGGATTAATGCTGCTCATCTGCTAAATATTAGTTTCTGAAATAATTTCAGACGCACTTTAATGGGCATTTCAGTCTACTGAAATGCCCATTAGCATTTCAGGCTAAAAACAATGTGCTCTTTTAAACAATAATTGATTTCTTTTTGCCAGTTTCTTCTTCTTGATGATGTTTCTTCTTTAATTTTGTTTAGAAGAGTTTATTTACATACAAAATTAGAGTCTTTGGCGCTAAGGACATTGATTATCGCAAATTTTGCGATGGGCTCGGACGAGCATTCCGCATGCTGAAAGGAACGTTATCCCCCCCGGGACTCGACACTGGTGGTGGAGGCGATGAAGGATGTGGCCGGATGGCCGAGCGAGTGAAGGTGACGGGTAGAGGTGGGTTGAGCTCTGCTGGAAAGCGGAAGACGCCATGGATGATGGTCCTTATCAGCTGGGACTTGGACGGTGATTTGACGTGACGTGCCTTGGACCAGCGATGATTAATCAACGGTGATGAGCAGGGAGCACCGGTTGGATGATGCAGTTGGGGTTAGTCTTCCAGTTTGAATTTGCGCCAAGGCTTCATTTGCTATACCTGTCTGAATTTTATTTATATAAAAATCTACATCTTTTTTTATTCTTTCACATTGTGTTTCACTTTGTGCTGATTTAACTGTCTTATGAAATGGGCTCAGATTGATGTTTGTTTTCCTTTAAACCCGTTTGGAAAGTCTGAAGGTGAAAAAGCTGAAACGACTTTCTGGATTCCCTCCTCATCTGATTATACAGGCAGTGAACTGAATGTGACAGGTTCACTTGACTTGTATAAATTATATTAAATGATCACATAAATTAAAAATGAATAAGCACATTCAATACACATGCACGGATCACTTTCAATATGCAGCGTGTGTAAAAATAATTCACAAACTAATCAAACCTGAAACGAAGGTCAAGAAGAAAATGAACTAATGCTAATGGATATCGCTCAACTTCTGTAATGTTAGGTTTGACTAAGAGCTGCAGACTTTTTAACAGAGACAACATTCACAAACCGATGTTTGGGTTCTCTCCAGCTTTCACCCTGTGGAGGAAAATGTTTCTGTTTATAAGTATAGTTGAAACCAGATACATACACTGCATGACAAGTACCTTCAGTTGCATCCACACGTGTTATCAATATACCAATCGGAAGCTTCCAATGACATGACATCAAATATACAATTTTCCAAATTGTATAAAGGAAAAGTAATATTAGTGTCTTTAAACTTTTGACTTTGAGGAAAGTAATAAAAATTGCTGTAAAAAAAATCAGATTTTTCTGGATTTTAACAAATAGAAAACATTTTGGCAATCTTAATTGATCTAAAAAGGAAAATATTTATTCTGATTCCACGCCACAGTGAGGAAAAAATGCATATATAAACTTCTGGTTTCACCTATAGGTTTGAATTTGATTTTAATTGTGAGTGAAATACTCAAAAGGAACTCAAGCAAAAGTGAAACTTTAAGTGCTCAAAAAAGTACAAATTATACTTAATTACAGTAAGGTGAGTAAATGTAATTAGTTACTTTCAACACCTGTAGATCAGATCATACCTGTTTTGGATTCAGTGAGATTTAGACTTAGCTGACATTTTTGAATTGTCTCTTTCCTCAAATGTAAGAATAAACTGAAGAAGTGTCTTTGTTTCGAGATAAGCTGTTCTGCAGCTTCTTCATACCCACAGTTCAAAACATGACTGTTAATTGGTTTCTCTAGTTTACCTTTACATATGAGTGTTTGTGCGTGGTTGTTTGTTCTGTGTCACTCATGCCCAAGCTAAGTGAACCAATATCTGTTTCAATCACAAGAAAAAAAAAACTTTCATTCTGTAATATATGGCAAACAATAAACCCAAAGAATGCTAAGTAAAAGCAGAAAAATGCACATTTTATGCAAGAGGAGAAGCAAAAATCTGCCGTGATTGTCAGTTCCTCGAGGAAATGGATAAGAGTACATCAGAATCGGATCTGAGCGGCCTTAGGAAGTGATGGCATCATACTCACTCAGCTCAGCCCCCCGTCGTTTTTGTAACAGTGTCGTGCATACAAACTATGGCAAGCACCAGAACAGATATAAGCAGAGATTAAAGTGTGTGGACAACTTAAAGTCGATTAAACAGCGAGCGGAGGAGTGGTGTCTTTGAAGATTGTTTCAGATGTTACCTGAACCATTTGTGCATGCAGCAGCTGCTGCCTCCTCCACTTTAAATTTATCTAATTCCCCTGAGAGACCCAACTTTGGACTTTCAAACGATGCCTAGTCGAACATCTCGATAAGTTCTACCTGTCTGTTACACCTGAGAGACTTCTGACAACAGATTAAGCTGATCATATCTTAGAACTTATCCAAGAAGAAATCTATGGTTCTATTTGACTCATGTTATCCATCGCTTTAATCTTTGATCAGTGTGGCGTTTATCTCTTCATGTGTTGCGGCCACAAAGGATTGGCAAACTTGTATATACTTGCCAGCAAGGTGCACTGAAAAGCATGAAACCCCAGAGTGAAATCCAAGAATTAATTTACATCATACATCAGTTTTTATTTAATCAGGAATCTGAGTAAACCCAAATCCAAAACAGGTAATGAAGCAGAATTAGTGGCGCTTTGATTGAGGAGCACCTATAATCCACACAAGGTCAAAATATGTATAGATGCTAAAATGTATGAATACATTATGATCAGTTTTAAAAGCATCAGATCAATTGTTTCTTCACATAAACAGTAAACCAGGCACATTATTATTCATGCGTTTACTAAATGTTGTTCAGACAACTTTTTGAGGTTTAATTTGAGTAACAGGATGGAGACGAAATGAGCTTAAGTGTCTCTGAAGGCCAGGACGTCCAAAGACAAACACCAGGAGGTGCAAAGGTGCCTGCGTGTTTTTCTGAATTGAAAAAATGGCCTTCTAAAATCTTTTCTGGGTAGGATTCCTCGGTTTAACAGGTTTTATTACCAATGCGTCACATTTTTAATTTTCCGCCCAAAAATTGTCATTCTGTTTTGTTGATTGTCAGATAACATAATTAAACATCTGCATCAGACTACATATGGCTATTGATTTAAATATACATGATGGCCTGTAATAAATCTCACAGTAAAACAGCCGGTGGTTCTATGTGGAACAAGGTACAACCTTTTGTCCCACTTTGCCACCTGTCCTCCAATATCACAATCACAAAAATTGTTATAATAAGATAATTGTAAAAAAACTGAAACTGTGGTAAAATAAATGTAAATTTACTTTAATCATCTTTAAAAATCATAAGGACAGGTTTACAAAAGCAATAGCAAAGAATGTTTGATTTCCACAGAAACAGCTTGATTTACATTTCAGAAAAGTCAACTTATTGTCAGATTAACTCCAGCGCTTTAACTCCAGAGGTTGATAATAAGATGGCAGTAAAATGTAAAATAAAACACTTAATCCTTTATTGCCCAAAGGCTGAGGTTGACTTTGAAAACTATCAGTACAACTTTTCCTCAGCAAATTAACAGAATTGTTTCTTTGAAAGGACGTCAATGAACTGAAACACAGAGGCAGGAGCAGCACTGCTTTGGCCTGTTTAGCTGTATGCAGGCAGGCCAAAGAGCTGCGGGTCAAACTCCTCCATGCTCCGCAGGCGAAGAGTGGCCCCCTGGGTGGAGCTGGGGGGCAGGTTGTCGTCGGGAATCATCACCACCTGCATCCCTGAAGCTAGCGCAGCCTTTACGCCGTTGGGGGCATCTTCAAACACCAGGCACTGAGAGAAAGAAATGCGACAGAGCTCATTAAGTGTTCCCGTCCTGCAGATGAAACAATTTCCATCTCAGTTAGGTTACCTTCGCATTCCTCTGAGACTTAATGTTTACCTCTGGTGAGTGGAACATCCATTTAATGGAGATTTTAAGGTCTGCTTCCTGTTAACTCACTACATTGTCTTTATTTACACTGCAGGGCAGTTAAGAGACTGGAGAGCCTCTTAAAATGTCTCTCTCACACACACACACAGACACACATGCATTACTTTATGTTTAGTTTATGAAAAACTGCAGTGTTTCAGTTTAGACATATTGGAACTAATGGATGATGATGATGATGATTCTGTTCTGTTTCTCAACCTTCACCTTAAATTAACTTTCTGACAGTTTTTGACTCTCTAGAATGAGGCAGAAGCAGAGGAATGTTGTACATTTTAATAAAATATATCCACCAAATTGCTCTGTGTTTTCCACACCAAGCAACAATTTGTAAATTGTATTTTACTGTATTTGATCAACGTCCCGATTCAGTCAGTAACTACAGTAGCTAATCTTAAAGGTTATGAGTTGCACTCAACAAATTTCTAATATCTTTGAATAAGATTATACAAAAGTTGTGGAAATTGATTATATTCACATAACCAATCAAATGTTTAGTTTACATATTAGATCTATGTTTGGCCATTTTTAGACAAAAAAGAAAAAGAAAACAATGCTGAAAACAAAATAAGACTTGTTTTACCTTATTGTAAGCAGCAGAATCTTTTCTGTATATTATTCTAAATCATTTCTCCAATCATAAAAGAAAACACAAACTGTACAAATTGTACAGTTTGCACAATCAAATTGTACAGTTCAGCAATTGTTTATGCATTTTTTTTAAATGTGAAGAGTGAAAAATTACAGTTTGATGCAAAGACAGGTTTTCTAAGCACTCTTGTTCGACAGATTATCCATCTTCATGCTTTTGCTCACATCATCATCATACTAAAAAATATGAAATACTCTTTAAATCTTGCAGATATTTCTATACGTTTTTCAGCAAAATTTCTTAGTGGACACTGTTAATCTGTCCTCTTCCACTTTTAAACAAACTGTTGCAGAACCTGACTTCAACAAACACAGCTAGGATAGTTAAAGATCAGTTTGTAAATGACCTTTGAATTCAAACTTTTGATAAATACCAATCTCTGATGGTATTTATTCTGTAATGCAGCAGGCAGTGGAGAATTTCCTGTTTTTGTCTAGTTAGTGCAGTTGGACCTTTCAGCAGTCTCTGACAGCGTTGATCAGATCAATTTAATCAACATACTGCAGTGTGAGGGTTTTACACAGACCAGCCATAGAGACGTTGAGTAAATTTCAAAAGATGTTCTTAATTTATTACAAAAAAAAAATAAATCAAAAAATAATTTCAAAATATAAATTGGGTCCAAAATTGAGGTCAACATAATAAACTACAACTCAGGTAGTGACATAGAGAACTCAAACAAGAACTGACCTAACAAACAAGACTTGAAAGAAGCTTAAATAGTGACTGATCAGACCACTGCTACACACAAAGGGGATAATTAAACACACTTAACAAATACTGGGAAATACACTAAACCTTAAATTAAATAAATATTAGAACTGAAATTACTTGCAAAAAAGAACAAACATTAAAGAAATGGTCAAATTAAACTAAAAACCAAATTTTCCCTTCCCCTGGCAGGCAGATGTAACGACACACTGGGGAAGTTGACAGCCATATAAGGACATCAGCTGGAACTCATCTTTATTATTTCAGGCACAAGTCCAGAAGAAACTGGTAACTCAAAAATATTTAATTTGTTGCATTTAACAAAAAATACAAAGAACTGACAAATAAAGTTAACTAAATGTGTGCACTACAAATAGTTAACTAAATAGTCAGATTAATGAAAACAAATTTAAAGATAAAAATCTAAACTACTCAAAAGCTAATATGTAAATTAATATTAAGGAAGAACAGAAAACAATTACCATTACTGTCTTTGTGTGTCTCTGTCACATGCAGACTATTTGTTCTTTTATCGTTTTATGCCTGCTTAGGTTTTTATGTTCTGGCTGACTGCTGATTTCTCTTTATGACAGAAGTTTATTTCTGTCATAATCCAAATTTGTTTCTTTCATAAAAAATAGCATTTCTTAATCCCCGGCAATGAAAACAGTTAACATTGATATTACGGAAGGACACTACAAACAGTCATAAATACCACTTCACTGATCTCAGTATACATGCATCATTCATTAATTTAGACTTATGAATTAATCAGAACACTATATAGCAGTGGTTCCCAAAGAAAGTCCAAGTCCAGGCACCACACAATGAGCAGAAGGCTAAGGCTCTAAACTGGTAGCAACTGGTCACAATCAAATAACTGACAGCAGACTTGACAGGAGACACACAAAGACAAAACGACTAGACAAGGAACACAGGTGGGATTAATTACACAGAGGGTAATCAAGGAAACAAGACACAGCTGGGAATAATCAAGAGAACAACATGGAGACTCAATAGACACAGAAATGTAAATGAATACACAGAAAAAAAAACTAATCCTTAAAATAGCATTGAGAAAGAAAGTACTACAAGTCATGTACGGGAAACAGCAAACATATGGAAGAAGATGCTCTGGCCAGATGAGACCGACATTTAAATTTTTCAGTCTTGATGTGAAAACATTATGTGAGATTGAGGACAAACACCCTCAAACCACCATCCCACTGTGAAACATGATGGTGGCAGTATCATGGTCAAAGCTTTTATTGTGGCCCACTTTTATCACATTTTTCTGTGGAATGTAAATCCAACTTTGAAATGCGCCTACTGATGGATTTTATAGGGTGGCGTGATACTTAACATGCTGTTAGCTGTCAAGCAAAAACTACAGCAAATCCTTGTTCTGCAGATTACGTCCTTAATATTGTCTGTGCACTTTGTGCATACGATCCAAACAACATCTTGACTAAAGTGGATTACAGCAGCTCATTTTCTGGCCATTTCAAATGCGTTTGGGTTGGTTACATCTAGATTTACTACAGATTCTTTTTTCTTTTGTTTCCTTGCAATACGGTACTGATCAGTTATGCGGCATAATTGAATACTGTAAACCTTTCCTACGGTGGCTGCCGTACTTTCTGCTTTAATACAAGGTTATGTGAGGTTTTTCCATGACTGTTAATATTTCTTTGTGAAATATCTGAAGTTTTATATATTTTCCTCAAGGATAGAAAGGCATCAAAATGATATAAACAGAAACATTCCATAAGTAGGAAATAAATAAAAATACATCCTAATTTGGACTATTTCTGAGTTATTATCGCAGGATAATCAGTCATTTTACAGTTTTGATTGTGTCTCTGTTGTGCTGGTTGTCTAAATAGTTTAAAGTGCTGCTTTCAATGCCGTTCCATCTTAAACATGCAGTAGATAAATTGATTTTCAATCAGTGTTTTGCACCAAAGACTTAATAATAATAATAATAAACACATTTTCACTGAGGCTCCGTATGAATGAAATAAGTAATTACTGATATGACAAGACCAGGGGATTTTGACACGGGTGGTGGGTGTGTCGATGTGGGCATGACATCATCAAGTATGAATGGGAAGATTATTATCCTGCTGGTTTTGTGTGTATGAGGAAGCGATGAGCAGACTGGTCAGTCGTTGCAAAGTTTGGAGCATGATAATCAAAATGGAATAAATCGATAATTGTGACAGAAGAAAGAAATGTTTTAGAGTTGATTGATACATGGACAGATGAGATTCTCCAAGTTTACCCAGTGCAGCCCTGTACCACCGTTAGTTTACCGTGTTTTATAATAATAAAAAAATGTGTTTAGTATTATTGAGTCTTTGGTCCAAAAAACTAATTGAAAATTGATTTATTCACTGCATGTTTACTTCTGTTAAGGTTGAGATGAAGTTTCACATGAAAACAGCTCTTTAAACTATTCAGAACACAACAAACACAATCAAAACTGTCAGATGACAGATTACCTCGCGATAACTCAGAAATAATCCAAATTAGGATGTATTTTTATTTATTTCCTACTTACGGAAAGTTTTTGTTTATTTGATGAGTTTTTGGTGCCTTTCTATCCTAAAAAAAGATAAAACTTCAGATATATCACAAAGAAATATTAACATTCATGGAAAAACCTCACCTTATATCAAAGCAGAAAGTACGGCGGCCACCGTAGGAAAGGCTCACAGTATTCAAATATGCCGCATAACTGATCAGTACTGTATTGCGAGGTAACTTTCGCGAGGGAACACAAAAGTTTTGCAAGAGAATGCAAAAGAAAAAAAAAATCCCCATGTTCCCTACGGGGCTCCATAATTTAGCTTGCAGGTCCCCATGGACATACAAATCAAATATTTTTTTTTTCCTCAATATAATTTGAGAAATCCTTATAAAAGGATTTTTCCTGAAATTAAAAAAAACAAACATATTTTTTGTGTTCAGTAAATGTGGCAACACTAGAAAACTGATGTTTCCATTCAATGTGGTTAAATCTGAACAAGCAGAAAATTGTGCTAAGGTGCTCCAGTCATTACCCAAAGACCAACAGCGAGAACCGCAGTCAAGGTAAATCTTACAAAGTTTTGATTCAGGGGTTGGATATGACACATTTTTGGATAAAAGGGAACAAAACATCTTTTTCTTCCAGTTTCCAATTATCCACAACATTGTGTTCGTCTGTCAGAAACTAAATACACTGAAGTCTGTGCTTGATTTGTGAATAAAGATAAAGTTCAGGGAGTGCAGTAGCTGCCTCATGAAAATATATATGCAAGGAATATAAGTCAAATATCTTGTTTCTACTAATAGATAGAGAAAGACAGCAGCCATAATCACCATTGTCACTACAGCCGAGTTACATGACTGATACATGATGTAAAACGAACTCATAAATTTTTCTCACACAGAACACTCCATAATTATAGATGACAAAGTGTGGTTATGTGTTTATGATCTGCAAGCAGCAGCAGTAAATCAATGACAGTGACAGATAGCTCATTGCATTTTTTAAATGATCCCAGAGCCTAAGGTAGATTCAGGAACATGTAACATTCCTTTAATGATGTTGTAAAGAACACAAAAATACTTAGTATGGATGATGGACAGGAGAATCCAGGTGGAGTCAGAGGGTTTTGCCCTCATCCATGCCAGTTTTAATGTTTGCTGCAGCAAATATGGATGTGACATAGTACAATGATTGCTGTTAATTCAGACTAAGTCTATCTCACAACAAAAACTAGGTTGAAAAATATAGATAGCCAAGAAAAAAAGTAAATAAAGTCAAACAGAAGCAGAAAATGACATGACTGATATTTATGATTGAACTTGATGATTATTAGATGACACACATCAATCATCCATACTCTTGAGAACCTATTCTGACTTTACATTGTCAGAATATTATGACCTGGTTAAGGGACATTGTAGGGAAAAAAGGAGTGAGTTTCCACCAAAAATGTAAAGATTAAACTCAGTTTATTTTTTTGTAAATATCTGAAGTTAATCTAGATATTTCTGAGATCTTTTAGCAAAAATGTACTCCTGTGTGGCCGCATTGTTTTTTTTTTCTTTGAGCCACATTGGATGTAATACAACCTCAGAACAAGTATAACATTTTTACAGCAGATTTTGAGAAAGGGAAGGTTTAAAAAACTTGCACTGTAAAAATAAAAGAATAAATAAGGTTGGTCTAAGGATTAAAATTTATAAAAACAAATACTCATAGTATTTGATAGAAATTATTTTAGAAGGTAAGCAAACATACTGGCTTTTAGAGGGTTAAAAGTCAAGAGTGTTACAAGTTGATAATATTTCATGAAGTATTTTTTAACATTGGAAAAACACTAAGATGTAGCACATTTTTATCCTTATGGTTAAATCCATTACATTAAGAGTCAGAATTTTTTCTGCTCTTTTAAAAAACATTTCCATCATAAAACCACTGAGATGATCAATATTCCGAAATTCCTCTGAACATCCTGAACCACAAATTGAACCAGTAACATTCCACACCGGGAGCTTTAAAAAGAATCAATACAGCATTGCAGAATCAAAGAGGGCCTGGAGTGGAGCATATCAGATTCGATATACAGTGTTCCACTTCAGAAAACTAATAAAACATAAAATATATCAGTGGCTTGTTACATTTATTTCTATTTTAGGCATACCACTGAAGTGAAAAAGTGTTAAAAAATAAAATAAAACTACATAAAAAATAAATATTTGTTGACAACCAGATAAGTTGGTCCCACTTATCTTTAATTGTAATTAGTCTGGTTCTTTATCTATCACCTCATTGTCATATCATATGCTGCTCATTCTGGACATTTCAGCACATGACAATCGCAGAGCTAAAACAGGATCTAAAATCTTTTAAAACTTTAAGGACTTTAAGGACAGTTCCTAAAACAGTTCCTAATTAAAACCAGAAGAGATGTCTGGCTGGCTGGAAGCAGCAACCTAACGCAAGGTCAGACAGCCAGGAATGTGTTTGGGGTTATTTCAAACATTCTGCCTCTAAAGCATGGAACTTATCAGGAATTAATTATGGATAATTTCTGAAGCTTGTTGATTTCTCAGCTCAGAAAAAGCGATCATTACAGAGCATCACGTGTATTGAATGGAGAAGCAAACAGTTTATCAGGAAAGACCTTTAAAGATTGTAAGTTGTTGACAACTTAAAAAGCTTCTGTTGCTCCTTAAATTCATGGTAAATAATATTGCATTGGCCATATTATTATTCCCTCTGATTTTGAATGATGTGCAGCTGGGAGGATTTCTGCTATTACTCTTTTATGTTCAGACAATTTTGATACATTCCATAACTGTGATAAAAACAAAACCTGATAGATTTTTATTGTATTTTTATTATTTTCCCCACTATTTTTTCCATGAGAGTATCAATAAATATCAGTAAATTTAAAAATATGATTAAATACACTTACTGTGAATATATATATATATATATATATATATATATATATATATATATATATATATATATATATATATATATATATATATATATAAATCACACTTCTTTAAGCCAGTGTCAAATGGGAATGTTTTCCAAGGACAGTATTTGTGTTTGTGGGGCTATGACTGATGCTACTAAAAAAAGTAATATTTTTTATTTGTTTATAGTTATTACAACAGTATGAAAAAATATTGCGATAAAAATCACAGTCCATATCAGGTGAGATACATATAATTGTAACTCTAGGTAATGGGATTGGGTTCTAAGGTTTTCATACAAATTAAAGCAACATTGAATTAATTATAGAAAACTGCTGGACATTTAAATGTTAGCTCCAGTTTGAGTTTCATCTGAATTAAACAGCAATAAACAGCAAACATATTTTTATTAGGAGATAATGTGCCAGTGAGCCGAGTTTAAACAGAAAGCACATGGTTCGGAGAAAATCCCTGAGACATCCCTGGGTATCCATCAAATATCATAATTGAGCTACAATGAATGCCTGGGAAATCTCACTGCTACCCAGCTTTTTCTGCTGGGCTCATGATCGTGTGGGGCCCTGCAGCCGGATTTACCCACTAATTTAAAGTCTGAGTGATAATGAATAAAGCTAAACAAAATGCAAGGACAGAGTGTTTTTTTTTTCAAGTAAAAGAAAGTAAAGTCAAAGGCATGGAAGTTATTAACGACTCACTAAATGTCAGAGCTGAAAACTTCCATCCTAAACAGTTTTAGTGTTATGTGGAGCCGGTACATATTTGTCTGATATGTACTGTAATTTATTCATGAATATCATTCAGTCAGCTTTGTACAACCACAGACAAAAATAATTATCAAATTCTTTAAAAGGAAAGAAATGTGCAACTAAAGGAGAAAGTATGTTTAGACTTACTAATGTGATATTTGTTCATTGAAGACTCCAGTTCCATCATTATAATTGTGACCATCAACATGTTCAACAACAACCAAAGCCAGAAATAAACACACTACCTTCCAACATAAAACTGCTAGATGGTCAAACATGATCTGGACCTTCAAGTAAGGTGCTTTTTTTTTCTTTCTGCTGCTAGATAGCAGACCAGATGGTTTACATTTCTTAAAGAGGAAGTAGTATGTGAAATCAACATTTTTGAACTTTACATCATGTTGTATGTTGTTCCCTCATCAAAAACATGCCGTTGTTAAAAGGTTAGTAGAGGAGCCATGTTGTGACGACGTCCTGGAGGTGGATTTTCAAAAGAGCAGGACTTTTTAAGGAGGCGGAGGTCCAATTTCAAGGCATTAAATTATAAAATAAAATATCTTTTAAGTCATATTTGATAGATAGAGCATTTTTATAATAAGTGAATGTTTCCTAATTAATTGGGTGGGCTATATAATGCCAGCTAAAAAATATATAATAATGCCCCTTTAAATTACATTTTGTTGTTAGCATTTACAAAATGCCACAAAAATCCTTTGTAGCCTCTGAGAAGCCAATACACTGTTTTTATTTTCTGTCCAGGTGACATTTCTACTTCACAGAGTGAGTAGATTAGAATTAGTGCTTATGTTTGTTCGGCTTCTTTTAGTTTAGTTAATTGGTAGGGAATAGAAAATCACTGATTGTTAATCAATTTCATTTCAGTAAATTCAAGCTCAAGTTAGTATTTAGTAGTAGTATTTCAATTGTTTTTAAATGAAATCGATGTACAGATATATCCTCAATCTGATGATAATGTACAGACTGCTGCCTGGAATGGAGGAAATTAGGAAACATTAATCTAGGAACTGTAATTTCATACAGTTAAAATTTTACGACAACACTTTTCCCATTTTATTTTGATGAATTTCAATAAAACGAACGCAGTATCTGGGATCCAGAAAGTCTCCTGAAAATCATAAGTGTTTCTTCCTTCTTTGCAGATTACAGTGAACTTTATTACATGAAACCTTTTCAACCTCTGATGGTTAAAGGAGGATGAAAGAGTAGATATGCACAAGGTTAACGTGGGCCTAGAATAATAGTTGCTGCATTGTTGCAGCATCATTATCTGCACATCTGAAGCTTTTATGGCCAGAAGGGAATTCTCTGTCTCTTTTCACTCTGTGTGAAAACCTTCTCCTGCTTTACTAACGTTCAGTATAAGCGATTTGTAAATCACTTCTCCTTCATGAGGTCGCGCCTGGGGAAATTGCCTTTTAATGGAAGTTGTATGACATTACTTTCACATAGACCAGTAAGATGTAGGTTAATTTGAAAAACATTATGTTCTGATTAAGAGCTAGTGTGATAATTATGACTTTCTTACCTGTCATTTAAAGTCAGACGTGAACTGCTTGCCTGGAAATTCACTAAATATTTTTACATTTGGAAACTATATGAATGGATAAGGTTTGAGATGTAAATAAATACATCACTATAGACCAGTTGTGTCAAACTCATTTTCGTTTTAGGCCAAATCAAGATCATGAAGGCTCTTAAAGGGCCGGTTGTGCCAGAATGTGTTGATAAAACCTGTTCACAAACTGTTAATATGTCAATAAATTCTTAAAATTACAAAATATTATTGGAGATCTTTTCAGTCCCTTCAGGAACTAATAATAAATGCAACTTGTTTATTTACTCGTTGTATAAATCATGGACTATAATCATACATCAACTAAATTCTCAAGAAACTGGAAGGATTGATTGATATAAATTGGCAGTAAACAGATAAAAACTGCATTGATATGATTGATAATATAATATTTAATCACACCTAGGTTTTAGTCTAGTCTGTGGAGGGCCACATAAAAAGCTACGGCGGGCCTGATTTGGCCCCGGGCCTTGAGTTTAACACATGTGCTATAGACAGTAATCAATAAACAATATTATTACTGTATTTTATCTTCTGATACTTTGACAAAGTTGTAGAGTCAAAAGAATAACCAGAAGAATTGTACGACAGTCTGTAAAAGAATCATGATATAACAACACACAGCCCCAGGAACACTTAATTAGTTTCAGAAAGGTCAATTGTACTTAAATCTAAGTGGAAGTCAGTATAAATATCTGAAGTTCTAAGTGCTTGGAATAGCTAGTGTCTGAAAGCACAAGAGAGAAATTTGGGGAGGAAATGCCCTAACTTTGCTTTGTTAAACTGTGAAAAATTGAACACAGCAAATTCCAGAACTACGAAACATATCATAATTAAAACATAAATCATGTTTTGTTAGAATAAGTGATTAGTATTGTGTGCATTGTGAAAGGAATTGTGAAGCAGTTTTTTTTAAATGCAAAATGTTTTATTCGTATTAAATAATGTTCCTTTATGTATCATATAAATGTAATGTTTTTTGTATCACAGTCAAGGTGTTTTTCTGTGCAGCTGAAAAAGGTGTACAAACTAATGAAACAAGATGTGTCTACTGAAGTAAGTTTCCCAGGGTTGCTGAACTTTCCTAGACCGGTAGTCTGGGAACTTGTTGTTCTTCCCGTGGCCTTCCCTGTGCTGTGATGGAGTATTTAGTTTTCGCATCCCGTAGACATGACAGTGAATGAGCATACAAGGTTCTGCCTATTTTTCTTTGTTTCTTTTGTTTGGTCTTAGAAGATCGAGTCTCCGCCTCGGTAGCAAAGAGAGGTGAATAAAGTAACTATGTAACATTGAGTTTGTTAGAGCAGATTTTAATTTTCGCCTAATGCAGTGTGTTGTTGCTCTCCATCTGAAGATGTACTAAAGATTGTTTTTGCTCCCTGACTTTTGTCTGGACCTCACTCTGAATTGTGCACTTCACAGAATTCATTGAATGTCCGCAGCCTGCTGAGGGATAACTACTGGGAAGGTTTATCAAAACAAGAAATAGTACATAAACAGAACATAATGTTTTTCAGTGTTGAACCTATAAAGACCACTTCCTAATTACACCCGATTTAAATATCTGGATCATCAAGACTTCCCCAGGTGCAACGCGCTGTATGATTAATGACAGACAACCAACTGGTTCCTTTGTGCTCTCTTCATCAGTCTGAGCACAAACTAGTTCACTTTAATTTTTTATTAATCTTAGTCCAGCCTCTGAGCAAAGCCTTTGAAAAATAATCTGCCTCACTAACGGCTTTGGAACAGTGTGAAAGACATTCACTTTTTAATCAACCTAGACATAAGAAAGTAAAGGACCTGGACTATGAATTGGACTTAGGACTGTCCTTTGACTGGACCATTTCAACACTTGACTGTACAGATGAGTCTAAAACTAAATTATTACGACACCAGAACAGAGGGCACACTGGGCTTTTCAGCAAAAGTAGCCCATGCCTTCTGTGAAGTATAGAAGTCGAAGTGTTATGATTTGGGAATATTTTGCTGCAGAAAGACCTGATCAGCTCACTGTTACTGTCTCCAACATTAATTCTGCTGTGTATCACAAGGTGTTTCAGGAAAATATGAGGCCAAGTGTAAAAACAGCAAAACTAAACACGAACTGGACCTTTCAAAATGGCAACAACCTAAAGTACACCAGCAAATTCTCTAAACACTGGCCAAGAATTAAGAGTCAAAGTCAAAGCCCACATGTGGATTTCACGGAAATGCTGTGTGAAGTTGAAATAATCTGAACATACAAGACACCCTTCAGACATCTCCAATTTAAGAGAAGAGTGGGGCAAACTATTAGAGCTGCTAGATGGAGACAAGAAACATCTTCTTCCAAAGAAGGAAGGACTGGCAGTGAAGACATAGTAGGGTTTTCTAACCCTACTACGTCAAGATTAGTAATTTGTGTTTACCTAAAATTAATTTCCAGAATGTCTCCATTTGTAGACATCACTATTGTTCAGTTTTCTCTACCTCATCATACCTCCTGTGGCTTCCGGTGATAATTGACTTTTCAACAGAGTTGAATCAGAGAACCTGATTACTCTCCACGCTGTATGTTACCACTTCATGACTTCTCTTAATGTCCTTCTATCAATTCTTCTGCTAGCAGTTTTCCACTGCTTGCTCTTCTTTTTGTTCCCTCCACCTCCTCCGCGTCTCTTGTCGCTCATGCTTTATTCTCTCTTTTCCCACAAAGTGGAAGTCAGAGGGTGACGTTTCATCTGTTATTCCACTAAACGCTGCGTCAATCCCCCCTCTGAGCTGCAGTTTCATATCTCATCAAGAAAAATGCCAGTTTTTACTACGGTTGGCTGCGGATTGAAGAAAAAAAATCAGGTGCATCATTCCGCAAGCTGGACCCATTTGCAGCAAAAGCCTTTCATGCAAGAGGATTTAGCATGAATATATCAGCCATAAGCCGAGGGTCTCTTTGCATAAATGCACAAAAACCTGAAAGATTAAATAACTGCAACATGACTATGTTTGTAAGTTACAAATATAGACCTTTATGCCATCATCGAGGGAAATTTAACTGACATAAAATCAGACTAAAGTTTTCTTGTTAAAACTCAGGATAATCAACTTACAACATCACTTACATTTGTTACATGACAAAATAAAGAGGGACAGAATTGTTCATTTTCTTCAGTCAGACATTTTCATGCATTTTTTTTCTGTTTGGTAGTTACATTTAAATGGTTTGATTTAGAGTTAAATGCTGGTAATTTGGTCCAGTCCTCCAGACAAACCTGGTAGAACTTTGTAAGCCTCTTTGCTCACACACTTTTGCATTTCTGCCCTCTCATGTTCTCTTGGACTGAGATGACAAAAAAATAACAAAAATATATTGAAAAGCTACAATAAAAAGGGAAGTCTGGGCCTCCCTTCTGAAACTGCTACCTCCACGACCCGACCCCAGATAAGCGGAAGATGGAAGGATGGATGGATGGATGGATGGATGGATGGATGGATGGATGGATGGATGGATGGATGGATGGATGGATGGATGGATGGATGGATGGATGGATGGATGGATGGATGGATGGATGGATGGATGGATGGATGGATGGATGGATATGTAAATAATAATCTTTTAAAAACAATTATTTGTGTTTTCTTCGGTTAGCTTTGTCTGATTATTGAAGTTGTCTGATAATGTGAAATATTTAAGTGAAGAGAAAAGTTAAAAGACAGGACTGTTTAATGAATATCTCATGAATTTATATAATGCAAACTCTCATATTCAACAAATGCTGCTCTTCTTTTAGAACTAAATGCCAGTGACACCAGCACTTACCAGCCACCTTTTTATTGAATATTTAATCAATATTCTGGGTTTTTAATAAGGGGATTTGTTCAAATTAACATCAGACTGTCATTTCTGCCTGCTGTCTACAGTGAACATTTCCCCCTAAACTAGGTCATCCTCACAGTTATTTGGTTCTTCTAGGAAAATATTTGGCAGCTATTTTAGCCTGACTCAACAGAGCAAAAGGCTTGCTGACAGTCTGAACACGCGTCTCAAAAAGCATCTGAACCCAGAAAGCTTCACAGTTTTGATCAAAGTGCTGGATGTTAAGTGGATCTGTGTCAGTGACATAACGTCCCGCCTGCAACGCAGCAAATGGAACAAATTAGATGCAAATCTAAAAAGGTGCAGGGTGACGCACAGGCTGCTAAACTCAATTAAAACGACCAGATATTTTTGGACACATGCTGATATGTAGTTCCAGATCTATTTGATTTACTGACACAGTCGGGTTAGGTCAAGGTATATCTGTTCATATGTATTTTTAATCTATGTATCCCACCTAGGTGCGCAGAAGATCCACAGAGCAGAAAATGATTATGCTTACTTCAGAAATCTTCTAGGCACTAAAAATAGATGTAGCGCTACTGCTGGTTATCGAATCATTTTTCATCATGTTTTGTTTTCTGACATGTTTAAAGGAAAAAACTTTGGGCATTACAGCCAATCAATGGCAAGAAAAATGAATGGCACTGCTGGATTGGCCAGTCAATAGCATATGAAGTAGCATTGCGCTGAGGTACTCCTGCTTTACAAGATGTTTTTTATATAATTTAGATATGCTGTAAAAAAAATTGTCAAATAATTTGGAGCTGCGTTCCACAGAAAAATCTGCAAATACTAAACCATGAATAGAAATAGGGTCCACTGTAGTTGAGTTTGCTAAATTTAAATGTGATCTTTGGGGGGCGTGGAAAACTATTTGACATGCATAAAATAATGATTTTTAAGATTTTTAAATATCAGGGTTTTAGCCCTGATATTTGTTTTGTCCTCCAATTTTCTACCTTGTTTTAAGGAACCACTCTAAGCCATCATCAAATGCAAAGATTGGCTAAAAAAAATTAACAAAATGAAAAAATTCTGAAGAAATTAGGATTTTTTTTTTTTATAATTGTGAGTCAGGATTCGGAGAATGAATGGAACGGAAGCAGTAGAGGTCGACGTAAAAAAAAAATCCCATCTTGAATTTGGTGAAAAGCTTGTAGAGAAATGTCACTGATGGGTCAACACCAGAACCTCAGACGTCCCTCAAGTTGTTGCTTTTAATAACGGAACAGGAAACAAAAGCCCAACATCAATTTCAAAGTTCATCACCCACAAAAAAATTTTATTCTCCCTTTGCAAAAAGCCCTTATGAATTTGGTAACCTCGGTTCACAAAAGTAATGAAAAGCTTTTTGTGGGAAGCTTTACACGAGGCGTTTCTTAAAAACAAACTCATAAAATACATTTGATGGAAATCCATAACACACCAACAATGCAGAAAGTTATCTTCAACACACAGAATCAGCAGCTGACAGTCTGAACTGACTGACTGTAGCTTTAAAACTTTAAAACTTTTCCCACTGCTCTCAAAAACTTTTTATGGCACACAGATTTCTGTTTCACTCTGACATAATTGTGTTTGTTTCTCAGCAGAGCATCAAAAGAACTCTGATACTGATTCTATCTGTAATCTGGAGTTCCTACCTTCTCTGGTGAGGCTGGGGGGCTGAATCTGCTGGCACACACCAGAAAGGAGTCGGGCTCAGGTTTGCCGTTCTTTACGTCGGGATCGTCGCCCAGAACAATGTGATCAAACAGAGCAAAAAAGTTTGTGTGTGCACTGGTCTTCATCTTGAAGGTCACATCAGCTGAGCTGGTTGCCACAGCGATGGGGATGTGGTGCTTCTTCAGATGGTTTACAAGTTTCTCCACACCTGGTTCATGAGCAGCAAAATGAAAAATCAGGTCAAACAGGGCTGGTTACAGAAAACCACACAAACTTTCTCTAAATGTTTCCAGTTCTGGTCAGGTGTTTCTGTCCAATCTTCATGGAAGTAAGTGCAGTATACATTTCATAATTTGCTTCCAAGACAGAATAACTTTAGATACATTTCCATTCACCATATGCAAATTGACATTTTGAAAGTAAATTTGTTTAACGGAAACATGCCAATGTACCAAAACGTAAGCATGAAAAGGTTTGTGTAGACATATAGGTGGAAATGTGTATTGATCTTACAATTATTTATTGAAATATTTAAAACATGGAGAATGGGAGTGGTAAATAAGACAAACCTGGCAGAAGTTTGGCCGACGGAAAGAGCCTCTCCTGTATTTGCCTGCTTTCCTTCAGCAGCTCCTCAGCTGTCATGGGAAGATCCAAGGAATCCTGGATAATCTGGGCGGCATCCAGAGCCTTTTTTCCCATCAGACGACTTCACATCCCAGGTGTACTGCTTTCCGAAGCGGTCGCATATTTCTTGGAAAGACACTGTGTAAATTCGTTCTGTGTCTAAAATAAGAAGACAAAATGAGACAAAAGATCTCATCTGAAGTGTTGCTACTTACGGTTCACTATAAAACAGACATTTGGTTTCCTGCCACAGTCTAGTTTCAGGGAAATGGCTACAATACAAACAGATCTAAAGGTGGAAACATACAGGAAATAAAACCAGCAACTTTAACTTGGGAAATAAAATGGATATAAAGCCCAATATTTTCGGACAGTTAAATGTATACATGATTTGAGAGATATAATTTATTGTATTTTTCGGACTACAAGTCACATTTTTTTTTATAGTTTGGCTTGGGATGCGACTTCTACTCCGGAGTGACTTGTGTGTGGAAATTAACACATCATTAGTCATAGCACATGTTATTTTCACACTAAATCGCAAGAGGGCACTCTAGTCTTGTGTTATTCTACCTTTGGAGTTAGCAGAGTTGTTTAAAAGTGACATCGAGGACGAAGATTTTATTCGATTTAGTGATTTGAAGTGACACGGGTGGTTTGCTAAACTTGTTAGCATGTTATTTATGCTATAGTTATCTGAATAACTCTTAGTATGTTAACATACCAGGCACGTTCTCAGTTTGTTTGTCACTTAACGTTAGCATACCGTACAATTATTCAGCCTGTTGTTGCCTCTATTCTATTTTTATTGCCTTTCAAGATGACATGTCTGTTCTTGGTGTTGGATTTTATCAATTAATTTCCCTCAAAAATGCAACTTGTACTTTGGTGCGACTTATATATGTATTTTCTTCTTTATTATGTATTTTGTAGCTGGTACGACTTATACTCTGGAGCAACTTATAGTCCGGAAAATACGGTCATATTCACATAAAAATCAACAATAACATTGACAATATGATTAAGGCAATAATTATTTCTGCTGCAAACAATATGACATTTAAAAAAAACATGGTACTGAAAAGCAGCATTTAGCTGTAAACTGGATTTTGATAGTAAAAATAACTAAGGACAATTCTGTGAAGTTTACTTGCACTTTGAAAATGTCAGTTCTGCTCATGTGAAAAATCTTTTTCATCTGGTCTGAAAATCAGCTGCTTTGAAGACATGCTAATGCTTCAAAACAAAAGTGCTAGCTTAATGGAGTTATTTTAGTTTCCACACCATGACTGCACAACACTAGAACAGTATATTAGTGCCATTGAAAGTAAAAGAACAAAAATTGCTATGGAGTAAATTTCAGACGAAAAAAAATAAACATATTCTAAATATCGCAGAATTTTTTAAACTAAAAGTACATTTTTAAAAAGTGACAAATCTGAAAAATTTAATTTTCCATGATTTAAACTAGCATACATTTACTACATTAAAACTAGAATATTTTATATTTTATCTACAATGTCTACTACTTAATAATTGGGGGTCTTAACCAATAAATTTTTGATGGGTTTTTATGTTAATTGCAGATATAAACACTTGGAACTATGAGACTCTATAAATATATTTAAAGGCTGGGAGACCTTTGTTTGCCCGTAGGATCTGTGTTGTAGCAGTAGGAAGCTGGGTAGCTGCAGGACAAGCGTGACAAATGGACAACAGATGCCAGTCAGAAAGAAAGTGTTGACACTTTAGCAGGAGAATGGATCAAAGACGAGAAGTCCTGAAAAACTCTAGTTTTATGGCCCAGAGAAACAATAAACAACTGTGTTTTCATAACCTCAAGAGATTCACACACAGGATCTTCAGGAGCTACGAAGACGTGCTTGAAGACAACAGCTGCATAGATGCAGGATGACACCATTGTTTGAGCAGAGACTTGTGACTGAAATCTTGTAGCAGTATTCACTGTTTGCCACTCCTTCTATGCGAATGATTTGTAAATAAGCAACGCTTCAATGTAATAAATATGCAATTGTATGAGAGCACATTAGAACTGGCTTGGAGACGGAGATGGCAGATGTCCCTAAGCTGGTTCTACATTCAGTCTTATTGCATTTAAAACTTCAACTTTTTCGCTGTCATTTTTTATTTAATGTTTTATTAAATGTTTTGGGTTCAGATCCAACAATTTTTTATTAATTGCTCTTATATTTTCTTTCTTTCTTATGGTTGTGACTGAATTTTATTAAAAAGTTCACTGTAACTTACACTATTGTCAGCTATAAATCATGAGTCATGTCTGTTTTTATGCAGACAACAGATGAAAATCAGCCTCTCTGACTTAACTACTATGTATTCATGTTGATTAATAAGCATTGTTCTCTTTATATATAAAAAAACATAAGTTACATAAAAACACCAAGAATGTCCTTTATGGTCTGAAATCAGTCTGGGAAATTTTGCTAAGGAACAAGTTTTTTAACCAAACTGGCTGCTGATCAGTTTGAATGAAGTGGAAGCATCGACATTTTATTTGCTCTTCTTAAAATTTTGTTTCATTAAACTGAAATGTATTATACTGTAAAATAATTATAAAATAATTATTTTTTTAACAAGTTTTTTTTTTTTTATAGAAAAATTGGTGCAAGCCTGTAGTTAGCAGAGAAACAAAATGAACAATCCACCACTTTTTAACAGCTGGGGAGGAATGTCATCACAGCTCTGAGCTCCATCATCAAAGACAGCACTGACTGGGTATCAGCTCCATATGGCCAGACTAAAACTGGATACTTCAGAGATCTGCCACCTGATTAAAGCCAATCAGTTAGTCTTTGTTGATAGATAGCTATCAGGGGAAAGCTTCACACAAGGTGAAGATTAGCATCCGACTGTCAGCTTCCAATTTGGTACATCAGTAAAGGGCTATTTCATTGCTTTTGTAGTACAAGGACTAAATCAGATCTGTGGTGCCTTAAGATTTAGAACAGGCCAAACCTGGACTGAAATGGTCAACACTGATTACAGGAGTCTGACGAGATTTCACCACACAAAGTCTTATCAGTTAAATGGCTATTTTTTTATTACCTCAACTTGAGGTCCATACCTAGCCTTAAATAATTGTTGCTATATCATAGGTGTGTGTTGAAAAAAGGTTTACTGCTTCTTCTGACCCCTTTTCTTTCTTTTGGAGAAACTAGCTGCATTAATTTATTCCATCTTAAGTTCTCCTTAGGAATCAGGGTGTCATGCTGTGATAAAGCTACACAGTACATTATGCAAAGTATGAAAAAAAACTATTTCCATAGATAATTTTGCTTTCAGAATTTGGCTTATTGTTTGATTGGAACAGACCAGTCAAACTGAAGGTTTTTCAAACATTTATAGTAATAGATAAACTTGTGTATTTTATTTTTTTTTTAAATCTCTGGACCACCGTAGAAAGTTTTATTTATCTAGCACTTTTTCAGCAACATGGCAGTTCAAAGTGCTGCACCTCATTAAATTTCAGTAACTTGGTTTAGAATGTAAAACAGATTTTATATATAAACTCGCTATAATCACTGTGATATATTTTAAGCATTTCAGTTCAGGTCATTTTTATGATTTGCAATTCATGAAAACCCAAAAGTGCATTTCTCCAAAAATGTAGTATGCAATGCAAAGTTGATTGATAATACTTTTGCCACTTTCTGTCCTCCAAATAACCAACAGCACTGATACCAGAAAACTCACCTAACCTAAACCCCCAAAATCTAAATCAAATCAAATCAAATTTCATTTGTAAAGCATATTTCAGTAGCAAAGCATTCCAAAGTGCTTTACATCATCACAAACAAAAACACAAATTCATGCAACATAGAATCAACAATCAAAACGTTACATTAAGTCAAATGCCATCATTAAATTCATAAATGATTATGTTTCAAAACCAACTCTAAACAGGTGGGTTTTTAGTTTAAATTTAAAGGAAGACAGTGTTTCAGCTGTTTACAGTTTTCTGGAAGTTTGTTCCAGATTTGTGGTTCATAGAAGCTGAATGCTGCTTCTCCTTGTTTGGTTCTGGGGATGCAGAGCAGAACCAGAAGACCTAGGGGGTCTGGAACGTTGATACAACAATAACAGATCTTGAATGTATTGCGCTGCTGAATCGTTCAGTGATTTATAAACTAACAGTATTTTAAAGTCTATTCTCTAAGCTACAGGGAAGCTGGTCTAGGGACTTTAAAACTGGTGTTATGCTCCATCTTCCTGGTTTTAGTGAGAATGCGAGCAAAGACCATCTATGAGCTCATTGTAAAGATTACACCAGAAAACAACTATCATCAGCTCTATGTCATGCTGCACTGATGCATTTTTCATGCCAAAAGAAATCAGACCAAGTGTTGATGCCCGATACAATAATTAGTCATAGACAAACACTCACAAAACTTAATACAGTACACCTCCACAAGTGTTTGTAAGACATAATAAACTAACCATATCACTAAATATAAGCGGGTTTCAATGAATTAGTCCAGTCAATCAGGACTAAAATTACTGCTCAATTAGATTTTAATTTATTAAGGTGTATGCAGTTGAGCTGTTCCGGTTGGCCAGCTTCCCTAAACATCAAACTGAACAAAGACTTTTTTTTGTTCTTTATAGCGCCAACTCATTTATGAAAAATAATCCGAATTAATTGTCGTTCTCAAAAGACAAAACAATATTCTTGTCTTTCTTTTTAATACGATGTGTTACGTTAATTTTGCGCGCAAACGCCACGACTGAGTATATTTTCCTATGGCGTTCGTTAGTTGTGGTTTTCACGGCTGCAGACAGAGTGAACGAGCTGACGTTCGGCTCAGATGACGCTGTTTAAATTAAAACAACAGTTGTATTACCGAGTAATAATCCATCCATGTCGAAAATGACATGGCTCACGGGTTTGTAGCTGTTGACTGAAGTTGACATGTTTCACCCGGCGTAGCTTCGCGCATGCGTACTACACACTGGAAAAAGGAAACCAAAAACTTTACACGGACCCGCAGGAATGGCGCGTGAAGTTGTTAATCTCTTGATATTAACCAGTTCAACTGACAAACACTTGCACTTCAAACTATTATTAATGTTAAACTAACCACGGCGTGTGGGTTTGTTTTAAATACATCTTGGGCACCTCAGGGATAGTTTTAGTCGATCCAATGCAATGTACACTGGGAAATGCAGTCTGTTTTAGTATTTTTACTGGAAAGTCTAACACTTTTGACAAATGCTTACTTAAATATTTATATATAAAAAAAGAAGTACTATATTAGAAATAATAATGATTAAAATAAGTGACAATATGCACATACATTACGTAATTAATTAATGTAAATTAGACATTAACTTCTATATTCTAAAACCCGGAATAATGATTGGTGGGGTTTTTTTAATCTTTCTTCAAATTCAGAAGTTCAGACACATTCCCTAAAGTTGTTTGAAAAACAAGCATACTGAATGGTTGAAAGTTGAGGAAAATGAAGGAGATATTGTGGACCATAAAGACCTATCACATCAATGAATTATGGCTGACAAACATAATTCTTTACCATGACTGTTTCTTTGTTTCCATGTGGAAATTAGTATCTCTCAGAAATGCAGCCTGTCATTCCTTTTTAACCGAAGCATCTATGTTTTCAAATTTTGAATGATGATATTGTTGTTGAGTGAAAGTGAGCCTATCTGTAAGTCAGTGCTGCTGCCATTTGCCAGGACATTTAGGTAAAATACATTTTTAATCTTAATGAGTTTCTATCCTGGTTGAATAAAGGTTGATGATGATGAATTAAATTTCAATCACCCTTAAGTATCTCTAGGTGGTAAAATCATTATCAGCTGAATTAATGATCATAATGCCTGTCCTTTACTGCTTATTAATGATCATAATGTCTGGCTGGCTGGCCATAATTTCTTTGTCTGTTTGTCTCAGGAACTTCCACAGGATCTTATCGCTTTCGTTCTCCACCACTTTGGGAGGTAATTCCTACTTCGACCTAAATAGATATATAAATAAAATCTTACTTACTGTAGCTGTATCTCTAAAAGTATGTGAAGTAGTGAACTGTATAATAGATTTACAATGGGTCAACACAATAATAAATAGCTGAAAAACAGCATGGACAGACAAGCTGGAAAAAGTTGATGGAAAGATGGATGGAGCTAAATCCAGGACAATCCTGAAAGGAAACCAGTTTAGGCAGCAGAAGACTTGAGATTTTACTGAAGGCTCACTTTCTAAAAGGACAACAAACCAAAACAAACAGCCAGAAATACAGAGGAATGGTTCAGATCAAAATGGATTCTGTCCAGACTGAGATTCTGCAGCTAGACACCAAAACAGTTTCACAAATGACTCATTTTTATTTCAGACGGTTGAATTTTTCTTTCCATTTCACTACAATGTATTGTTTAGTGTTGGTCTATTATTTAAAATCCATTTTTTTAATTATTAAAATTTTACTGAAATGTTACAAATGATGGAGAAAGATGTACATCTTTTTTGTAAACCCATGAGGCTCTTATGCCCCCACCATCAGTTCATCTCAGAAATGAGAGCATCAACATTTTCTTCATAAAAGTAGAACAACCTTCACTACTGATAATAGTGAAGATAATAAATCTGAAAACATTGATGTTTACCAAGTTATCCTCCAAGGTCAGATGGAAGTGCTGAGCAGAATGAGAGGGAGAAGCAGCACCTTGTGAATGAGGGGATGGCTTTATCAGTAGCACAAAACACTGTAGAAGGATTTTTCTCTGCAACACTTCTCCCACATTCACCTTTGACTCATCCTATCTCTGTTTGCATTAACTAGGTGCTCCAAAGGTAAAGTCCCTGTCAAAAGTAATAAGCACAATGAAAGTTGATAATAATTTGATTGGTTTACAGGTTTTTCTCCTCCAGCAACCTGACACGCCACATTCGCTAAATTAATCGGTGGCCCTTAGCTAGCTAGGGGCGACACAATTAATTCTGAGAAGAAGGTTGCTCCAATTCTAAGGTGTGAATAATTTAAAAACTGATTATGACAAAAAGCATCAGTGTTGCAACAAATGAAGCAAGAGAGGAAGTCAGGCAGAAATGTGTTGATCATGTAAATCAGTTAGTTATTACAAGTATTCAACTACAGTGAGACATATATTTCTGATGGGAAAGCCAAGAGAATCAGTGACCGTTAGCTCAAGATATGCTATTAACATTTTGGTCATCCTCTATTAAAGGACATACAAGTTGCAATCACTTCAACATCCAACCATAGTAAAATTAATTAATAATTGTTCATGTTAATTAAATTTTTCTCTGAAGTAAAAACCAATAGCAACTGAATTATATGAAATGTTAACAGAGTCAAATCTAAATGTGTGTCAAATAGTTATAGTAAAATGAAAGTATTGTCTACAAACTGTAGATATAAATAAAACTTTTATTTAAAAAAAGTGAGTGCGAAAAATCAAACATGCAAGCAGTTCCATTTTGTATATTTTGAGTCAGAATAACTACTCAAATGATTGACAGTTAAATGTAGAACATGAAGCAGTTATGGTTTTGTATTGAATTTTTTTGTCAATATCATTGATAAAATATATTTCATATTGGCCTCAAATTTAGCAGAAATCAATGTGAAAGGCCAAATATATTGTAAACTACAACCTGGTAAGTTGGACAGATGGACGGATAAAATAGTTTTATTACAGTTGATTGTCTATTGTTCTGCTGCTGGCTATGAAATCAATCATGCGGAAGACTGCAGACTTGACAGGCAGGATGAGCCTTCAACTGATGAAGAAGTAGGTTGGTCACAGACTGCTTTAGAATCCAAGTTTATTTATGGAAAGTTTGAATGAAAGGGCAAAATGTTGCAAAAGAAAATCCTCATAAAGAAGAGCAGTGAGGACCAGAGAAACATTTATTTTCAGGGATTTTTTTTAAGTAGAGAAAAATCATAAACTTTATGTCAAATTCTGCAATTTTAAGGTCAATGGACACGCAGCTATAATGTTTTCCTAACAACAGAGGGCCATAAAACCTGAAAGAACCTGATATTCTGTAAATGACAAAAATCACAGAAGACAAATTTCAGACACCAACCATAAGAGTTTCCTCTTATAGATGCCTCAACATGTGGCACCTTGCCACATATTTTTGTCATATTATTCACTTCCCCAAAGAACTAGAAAGTAGTTAGGGTAGGTGATGATAATCCACCTGAGATTCTCCTTACCCTGGTGCCAACACTGTCACATCTTTCAGAAGAAATGAATGTCCTACTTTAGCACTATATTCTTAGGATGAAAGAAATGTCAGTGTAATAAAAGAATGTTGTCAGCTGGACGATCTAATGAGGCTATGGATTTGAGGTTTGCTTGAGCTATGATGAGGGTGGAATGGAGACTTTGACTGATATTTAAAGTGATCTGAGCCAAATTGCTTAGTTAAGGGGATTGATTGGGTTCATTGTCAGCCCAGACTCTTAAGCAGGAGCAAGAGCAATGTGGCTGTATGCAGGTGAGCTGAATAAAGTCATGACGGAACATTATTTGCAGTGAGCCAAATCTGGCATTACTGAGAACTGAATTTGTTTCTTGTTTAGATCTGGAGCACAGAGCAACCTGCAGAGGAAAGAGGATCAGCCTGATGGTGCCTCCAGTTGCAGAAATCAACACAACAGAGAGATGACAGCCTCGGAGAAGAAGCCGGAGCCCGCTATGAAGCTAGCCCAGAGCGACACGTTGCTGTCTGAGTCAAACAGGGCGTCTGTAGATATAAATAGTGGAGTGGTAAACCTGCAGCCAAACATACAGTTAGTTTCCACTTCTTTCTGTGGAGTGGAACTGCTGCACAGAAACTGCTGTTTATATTAGGACTTCTGTCCTGTTTTAAAACCCTGCTCTGAAAATTCTAATTTATTGGGTGGAACATAATTTCTCTTGTTGGGTTATTTTGCTAATCATTGCTTGTGTGACTCCTTTTATGCAAGCAGATGGCCACATTCAGTCTCAGCACAACCTTGAACCTGCATGTGCACTGCCTGGTCAAAAAACCTGATAACACACTTTAATATTTTGTTGGTCCTGTTTTATCTTTGATTACAACTTCCATACGCTGTGACATTGTCATGCAATGTCACATGATTCACTTGCTTTCAGAGTTGCATTTACTTTTGCCAATATCTTTTTTTGATGATGGGAGAATCAGGCCATTGCTCAGAGTCTTCTCTGGATTTATAAAAGAAGATTTGAACAGAGGATACTATGATGGTAAGGTTCAGAGTCTGAGGTGGTCCATCCAATCCCAATCTGAGCCAATAAATCTTGGTATTGTCATACTGGAATATGCCTGTGCCTTCAGGGAGGAGAAAACCTGTTGATGTGATAAACTGGTCATTCAGTATCTTCAGCTGACTTCATTCTTTGGGCCCATAATGTTGCTGTACTTTGACTTGACCAACTGCAGTAACCTCAAATAACAGCATGTCACCACAGGCTTGAACAGCAGATACTAGAAAAATTGAATCATCACTTCACCAATTTTTTTTCGGTATGCTGATGCACTGATGTGCATTTTTATTGAAATAGAAATGAGTTCTACAGCTGTTTTTCCACAATTTTGCAAAATGTTGGAAATAATTTGAGATTTAATTTATACAACATTTTTTCCTCAAAGATGATGGTTCCCAATTTTTCTTCCAGATTTTGATAAGGTGTCAGGAAGTTTTGAAACATTAGTTTCTGCAATCTCCTTGGATGATTTCTTTGCTTTGATCCTTCTTAAAAAGACCACAGTTCTCCATGACCACAGGATGCGTCTTTGATCAAAGCAACACTGCAGGCATGTTTTTGATGAGGGAATTACATTATAGCATGATATAAAGCTCAAAAAGTTGATTTTACATGATGCTGCCTCTTTAAGAGACAGTTCAGCACAACATAGTGCATTTCTTGAGAAGCGAAAGAAAAACATGTCCTTCAAAATATTCAGAAGAACAAATCTGAAAAGTGTGGTTCTGACCTGATTCCATGTTCCAGCTGAATAAAACACACTGCCTGATTCTACCACCACCATGTTGGAATACCACATGTTGTATTGTTTGACAGCAAACAAGGTCTACTTTCTTTCCCGTTTTCCATTTCCTGGGTTCGCCTGCCTGTACGGTCTATAAGGGTAAAGTGATCTTGTTGAAGACTAAAATATGTTCCTGCTGTCAAGTCTTGACAAAACTCCCAATTAGCTAAATGCCTCACCACTTTTGCTTTCTCACCATTACTCCAGGCTGATTGATTTTATTTACTGCATTCACCAAGACAGTCTCCATTCTTCTACTTTCTTTTCCTTTCGCTCCTGCAGAACATCCATAAGGCTTCGTTTTCAATTTATTTGTGATTCAGCTATCATACAGAAGTTAACTGAGCTTGAGGAAGCTTATTATGAAAAACTTTCCCACTGATATTTGTATCCACCAATTCCACAAGAAGTAGAACCACATGGTGCAATATGGAAAACAGAGAAGAAAAACTTATAAAATCTGAGATTTGGTAGAAGAAATCTCTGCAGAAAATCCTAAAAGATATTTTTAAAAATTCCAAATGACATGAGCTACATTAACCAGTTACTGCTTCTGTTGCGTCAGCGACTACATGCCTGGAACAGAGCATCCACCAGAGAATAGGAGTCGCCGGGCCTAAACCTGACAGCTTGTGGTATAGAAATGTTTTACCTCAGTTTATCACTCTTATTAGCTGCTGCGCTAACATGATGGTGGGACCATGCTGTGCAGATGGCCCAGTCAAAGTCCACAACTGCTGCCATTCCAGTCTTAACCTAGTAAATGTGATAATTATCATTTGAAACTCTACCCCAGTTTCTTCTTTGATTACTAAGAATGACACTTTCACTCAAGGGAGTGCCCTAGAGCAATCAACACACACACATGCATGCGCACACACATATATTTACATTGGGATGAGAACTCGTTAACTCTCTGCAGCTGATCCGTATCGCCCTCAGCTGTAATTCCCGAGCCAGCCATTTGTCCTCGGTGAGATATCAGCAATCACCATTTTAAATGAGCAAAGGTGATATGAAATGCTAATTCAGCAACTAAAATCAATACAATTCACCCTGGGGAATAAAGTAAAGCAGAACCTGCTACAAACTGTTGTCCTTGAGCACTCGGTAAAAACCATTTCTGTACATAGCACGAACAATTACAGCTTCTGACTAAACAGAGCTTTTCTGACTGGCTAATTCCAAAGACCCTAAAGTTAATCCTGCTTTAATTATTCTCCTGAATCAAACATTAATGTCCTGTTCAAGAAGATTTTTTTTTTTTTTATAATTCCTCTGTGACTGAAAATGGCTTGCATCATACCAGCTTAGGCCTACTTTGAATTTGTGAGAATTTATTATAATTCTGAATTGTGTTCTGTGTAATTAAATTAATTTATTTAAGTTTGTTTAACAGGATAACTTGTCAGACAGAACCATGACGGAAATCCCAACTATTTTAAAATGTGTGATCATTTTGCTCTGGGAAACAATAAAACTTGATCTCTGTAACTTTGACAGCTTTTATCTGTCTTACATGAGCCAGTGATTCATATGATGGGAACATGTTTGAGAACTGAAATTTTATCACCCCCTGTTTCCCACTGGTTCATTTATGCCAAACTGAACGAAACTGAATATTATAAGTAACTTCTTGAGGAATTGATTATATAGAGTTTAATTCTAATAGGATGATAGGTGGCAGTAAAAGGAAAAATTATTGAATCGAAATAGAATTAAATCTTTCATTGTCCCTGTTGTAAAATACTAGTCTGTGAAAAAGTATCAGGATCAGTGGAAATACTGCTAAGAGCAGAACTGATCACTGTGGCAGGAATGTTTCCTTTTTTACATGCTTCTGTTGAAGGAGAAGGTCTAATGTAATGTGTAGTTTGGAAGCTGCTCATTTATGGGGTTTTTTTGCTTCGAAACTATCACATTTTTTTCTTTCATGTTTTCTAAGGAAATATTCAGATTATACTCACAGTTTGCTTATCTTTTTAGATATCTACATTTTGTTTCTGTACAAATAATTGTTAAAGTTGACTGATCAGTGAAGCTCTTTTGCCTCATCAAAGCAGAAGCCCGTTTTTGCTTCTGTTCCTAAAATGAATGTTAAAATATCTGTTTGATGAAGGTGTGAAGTGAGATATTTTATCATAACAAATGAACTGATAATAATTGAACAAGTCAACCTGAAGCAAGAGAGATAAAGTTTTAAATGGGTTAGCTCCCCCTTATCTTCAGGACCTTTAAAATTTCAGTCTGTGTCCAGAACCCTCAGATCAAACAATCAGCTTTTACTTACAGTCCCTCGGACCCGACTAAGGAAAGGAGATCGGGCTTTTTCTGTTGTTGCTCCTAATTTATGGAACAATTTGCCTTTTCAGATTAGATCTGCTAGCAGCCTGGATCATTTTAAATCGCTTCTCAAAATTCTTTTTTATTCGTTGGCTTTTAACTGAAGCAATTTTTGATATTCTGTTTTTATCTATTTGTGCTACTGTTGTTCTGTTGCAGCAGTTTGGCGCAGTTTTATACCTGTTTTAAAGTGCTATATAAATAAATTTGACATTGACATTGACATTGACAAAAAGTGAAAATATGATGAATAGAATAGAATTCAACTTATTGTCATTGCACTGTCACAAGTACAAAGAAGCGAAATGTAGTTTGCCTCTATCCAGAAGTGCTATACAGGATATAAATATTTCTAAACAGGTGTACAAAGATATGGTGTATAAGAAGAGAATAATAGTGATGTGCTATAAAATAAAATGTTTTGTTTAAATATAAATATAAGAGCAATGCAACTATAATCAAAAAAAAAAATAATACCCACTAATCCATATTTATTTCTTTTATCTTTTTTTTTTACCTTAGCACCCTCACGGAATTAAATGACTACTGTGATACTGGGGAGCAATGTCTCCCAATCAACTCTAGTGTCCCCAGGGGTGTGTTCTCACCCCGCTCCTCTTTTGTGAGTACAAATTATTTTACTTCAGCAAATATTACAATAGATATTTGTTATAACTGCTGTGTGTGTGTTTGTTGTGTGTGCGACAATGTCTAGACTGGCATGGATAACAAAAAGATCCTACAGTAGAGAGTGAGGGGGATGAGAAGGTCTTTGGGGCATCTATAACTTAATCCAGGAGCATTTTGACAACAAAAAATGTGGCTTTTGTAATTTTTTAAATGTTTTTTTCAACATTGGTCATGCAATTGGTGCAATGGAATGATGCACCAATGCAGTTCAAAGCATGTGTATGTTATGGCAGCCCTTAAAATCCAGACCTAAATCAAACTAAGTATCTGTGGATAGATTTGAAAGGTCATGATCACATATGTTCTCTGTTCAATCTGATTACTTTGTGTAAAAAAAAAAATGTTGGACACTATGCTTCCCTCTCAGTTAATAAAAAATGTATATAATTGACAGAATGAGAAAAGAGATCAAAATGAAAAACTGGACAGATTGTAGAAGAAATATGTGATAATACCAAAATAAGTCGGCCTACAGTTACTGCAATAGGCTCAATCAAGAACTCAAATGATTAACAGGACTCCTGAAGTGATCTTCCATTGGATGAATGGTAAAATTGTATTTGTGTTTGCATAAATGCAACGTGTGGTGTCATCAACCATGTTGTCTCCATCTCAGAGAATCTCTAGATATTCCCAGAATCCTCTGAAGGAACAAAACAGCATGCTACTCCAGGGTCAATTTTCAGAAAGACTTCTCTGTGAACATCAGTTTGGGTTGGCAGGCATCACATTCACAAGCAAAACATCGAGAAAGCCAACTATGTATCTGTCTGACATGAATGGATAAGCATTCCTGGCTATGTTAGAAGTTGTGATTATGATCTATGATGGGATCTTCCAAACCTGTGGGCATGTTCTGTCTTTCAACATGACATCATTTTTCCTTACTCTGACACTGCAATGTAGCTTTTTCTTACTTTGTGTTGTTTTCCTTTTTTCTCATCAATTAAAGCACTTTGAATTGCTGTGTTGCTGAAAATGTGCTTTACAAATAAAACTTGCCAAAGAACAAACATCATGTCAAACATTGAAAATCTCACAACCACAACTTCTCTAGATATAGTCGAACTTTACTGCAAAGCAATGGCTGCATACAGCGCTGAAGAATTTAGGAAAAATATCAAATAAATGCAAAAAACACCAATTCTGCTGAAATATTTTCCTATTGCTCATGCTTGCTCAACAGCAGGAAGAAACATCGATTCATCCTGGTTGAGAATTCTATGTGCAGATAAATAGAACAACAATAAATCCATAAGTTTATAATCCTCAACACTTGCAGGGCTAAAATTAGATTTTTCCTTAAACTTGAATCACCATTGGGTTTTTAAGTTTACTACTCTGTGAAATTTGTTTTCTTATGCTAATCTGTTTACAATAATGTCGACACAATGTTTCAACTGACTTTCTGTCATGTCCTTTTTATCCTTAACTGAGCATCAAACTCTTTCCAGCAGGGAATTGTGCTTATTAGTTATTTCCTTTTTTCCAAGTATTTATCTTCTCTTTTTCTCAGCTATCGCCTCTCAATCTTGCCCTTTCATAATACTTAGCTTACATAAAACACATTTTGACCTGCATTAATCCTTAAAAATCGTCATGTAAAACTGTCAATCTTAATCTTTCAAATCATGATTCAAAATCCTCAGCATCAGCAGAAATAATCATAGAACTGCTTATTTTACTCATGTTTAAACCACTTTCATCCACTTTCAGCTATTTCGCACTGATCTAAAGATAAAGCAGGAGAAATACCTTCTCCTATTGCTGTACAATATCTCAGTTATAATCATTTAGTAGGAAACTTTGTCTGCATACAATAAGAGAGGAAAAATCTAGGAGGTGAAGCCACCAGAACATGACAAGAGGAGAGAAGACTGGGCAGCCAGATAAGGAAAAAAAGTATTTTCAAACAAATCAAGCAAATGTTTCTCATTTTTGTCCTGATGATTTTTTCTAGCTTCTGTAGCTCAAAGTAGAAATTTAAAAAGTACGGCATACTTTTAGACTGAATTCATTAACATAGCCATAATACATCACAGTATTTAAATGTTAAGCTTTTAAAAAAGGTCCAAGGCTGCAAGCTCTTCAGCTATTTGTTTTAGTTCATCTTTGTGGAAACGTGTGGACATTCTAAGGTTTGTCTCAAATGCTTTTCATTCATCAATCCAGATATAGAATGACATATCTCAAATTACTAAGGCTGCCGCCATACTTATCTCTTTGTGATTTGGACATATTCAGTAGAGAAAATGTAATTCTTTATGAACTAATAAATGACATTGAGCAAAGCCAGTTCAAAATATCTAAGATGTATGTGGGTGATCCTAACAGTAACAGACTTGCATGTTTTACAGAAAAAAAACACCTTATGTTGGCACCAAAACTTCTCTTGAAAAACAAGTGTTTGCAAACTGTGTGTGTTTCCATTAAGTAATTTTATTTTACAAAAAAAAATTATGTACTTATATGGTCAGTGGAAATGTAGCTACAGAAGGAGATCTCCAGTTCTGCAACACCTTATCAGACATTGTCCAACAGTGCTGTTATTTTTGCTACCGTTCTTCTGTTACCAGGTAAAGGAGTTTATCAGTTCATCCAGCTGAGAAAATGACTGATCTCACCACAGACTCAAACAGGATCTTCAGAAGCTTTCCAATTCAGTTTTGATTTTTTTCCTAATTGCTGAAGTGTAAGGATGTGAAATGATGCTATTTGACTCGTACTCTTCTCCTTTACAAATTTAATGAAGGACAAGTTTATCAGGGAAACGACTGTCAACAACCTTACAGTGTGACAATAAGCTATTGGAACTATCCTTCTCTAACTGGCACAGAGTAGTCAGCCCTAAATGTTGTCTTTGTCTTGCAGCTCTAGACGGCTTTACGTAACACTCCTCTATGACTCAAACAGAATTGGCAGATCGGAAAATATATTTTGCAGAACATCAACAGGTCTCCTCTATGGAAATAAAGCAATAATGCCAAAACCGAGCACAGCCACAAAGAACAAGGGCATCCAGGGTGATTTCCATCAGTATTATAAAAAAAAAAAAAAATTCAGTTGAATGTGATATGTCAAGGTGATAAGTTTGCAGTTGGAACAGATCCAGATAATGATATTGCCTTGGACCAATAATCCCATTTTAACTCATTTAATAAGGATATCTAGGGTTTAATTTTAACAGAAGGGCATAATTTATGACTGAAAGTAGCCTCTGATATGGGTGTAAGTTTTCCCTTTGCAATTTTAAAGCAAAAAATATTATCATAGGTTCTTTGTTTGACATGATGGAAGATACTTGGGAGAACTAATTTATCAAAACTGATTTTTTTCATTAAGATTGAGTGGTCATTAAGTGGCTCTTTCTTCCAAGTCTTATGAAAAATCTGGAATTGCATTTAAGGAAATGTAATACATTACAATACATTCTCTACAATGGGTTTTAATAGACCAATTTCCTTGTACTGCTACACATTGTAAATTGGCACAATCACAGCAAAGATTTTCCTTATGTTATCTTATGTCACCAAATCTTTCACCTTTCTCTCTGAATGATAATATAACAATTCATCCATCTATTTTCAGTACACCCTTGTCCCTAAGGAGGTCGGAACGTTAGCTGGAAAATTATCTCCAGCTAACATTCCGGGCGAGGAACATTTGGACTGTGGGAGGAAGCTGGACAACAAGGAGAGGACCCACCGTGCATAGGAAGAACATGCAAACTTCATGCAGAAAGACCCCAGGGTGGGAATAAAACCCAGGACCTTCTTGCTGCAAGGCAACAGTGCTACCAACTGCACCACTGTGTAATACAATAAATGGAAAAACTAAGGCCTAACTCTCTGGTTTTCAAAGATGTGTTTGTGAAACTAATTTATACTAACGTGTTGTATAATTTAACATTAACTCTATAACTAGTACAAGTGACACTATTTTAATGAAAGACACAGCACTAAAAGTGCTAAAAAAAATCTGTTTTTTTCACTGTAACCACCATGGTGTTTCATAAACATGGGGTTTCAGCTAATTTTTCTGACTTGGAGTTCTTAATTTCAGATTCAATAAACTGCAAGACAAACTGTCAAGTTAAATTTTTACTTTTGGATTTCCCCTATACTAGTTGTTTTTACCAGTTTTTCAAAAATGAGAGTTTTGTCTGCTCAATGTGCTTTAACAAGCAAGTGGTTTCAGTTATATATCTTTTTTTTTATCTAAACAAAGGTCTCTAATTATTCTTCCTGTATTCATTCATGATTGCTCTTGGGGCTTGTCAGATCCAGTTATACCACCCTCAACTGAAACATACTTGAGGATGATATAACTACAAATGCTTATTGTTCATCCAAAGCTTGAATTGGTAAGGGACTCCAAGTCCACTTTGGAAAATAGAAGTGTTTGCTGTAAATAGAAAGAACAGTGTGAGGGGCTGTAATATGCCCCACACACATACAGCATGAATATTTTAAAGGGTTGTTCAAGGGTCACTGCGTGTCTTCAGGGACAGCGACATACATCAGGAGGAAGATCAAGCAGGATAGTTTCAGAGGCAAAGCAGACTTAATGCAGTTCTATCTGAGAATAAAAATACATCTGATAAATTCACATAAGTTTATGAAAAATAGCAAAAATTAAACATTTCTGTCATCTTCCATTGCAGATGGTGTCAGTGTGTAAAAGTGTCTCGTCCCTCTAACCCATTTTGGCCCATTCTTCCTGATAGAACTGATATAATAGCTCATATACACACTTCTCAGTTCTAATGTTTTCTGGGACTGAAATCAATCCGTTAACAAAATGAAACCTGTAGGTGTAGGTATTATTAATTTAGTGCAGTGCGCCAGAGCAAAGGAAAAATAATGCCGAAAAGTTGCTGAAGAACAACTCAAAACCATACATGTTTTTGATCTGGGCATGTTTGAGTTTGAGCTTTGTCATTTTTTTGTGTTCTTTAGTTTTTTTCTATTTGTTATGCCTGATTTCCATTTTTACTGCAGTTCTTCCTTGGTGATTCTAGTTTATTATGATTATAATAAACTAGAATCTTAGTGATTCTAGTTTATTATGATTATAATAAACTAGAATCTAAACTAGAATTTTCTCTAGAATTTTAGTGTTCCTTTAGTTATTTTTATTTTGTGACCTTTCTGTAAAAAGGTCACAACTGTAAAGTTGTGAAAAAGTCACAACTTTTCTTTTATATATTATGCGTACACTTAAGATTTAGTGTAATATATTGAGAACTAAACAGCTAAAACCAATGGCAGTCAGGGAACTCTGGAGCAGGATATGCTGCATGTTGCAATGTGTCTATATTAGTATGACATAAATGATGAAACTTCCACTGATTACTAAAGTATGCATTGTGATGGCAGAATATTTCCAAAAATTAGGGTTGTGAAGGTCCACAGTGTTTTTCTTTCTTAGAAGAAAACCAGGAGCAAAATAAGACAAGCATATTTAGCTTGTGCCAAATTCTAAATATAAACATTTTCTATGTATTGACTTTAAGCAAAGTAGTGGTGTGTGAAGAGATCTGAATAATGTCCCTCAAAACGACGCCTTCAAAAAATAATTCAAGATATTAAAAAATAACTTAGTATTAACATCGGTTTGATGAGGTTAAAATCACAGGCATGTGTCAGTTAAACTGACAACATTTAAAAGGCAAATGTTACCTCTTAAAATAGGGACATCAAAAAAAGAAACACATTGTTCGACAAAGTGTACCCAAAACAAAGGTATATTTAACATTGGTGCAACACAAACCCGACAGAACTGTCAACCATCAAAAGAAAACACTCAAAGCTTTGTGCTTCTTATACTTCTCTGAAAGGCACCCGGGTCACTTCAGATTCTCTATAAATGCATTAAGAAGAAATCAAACTTGAGAGATGATTTTACAAGGTTTTGCTTTCCATTGGATGGAAAGCAAACAAGCAAAGCTGCCGATGAGTCGAAGCAGTAATAGGTAAATCACAGCAGGAGTCTCTGACAGAAGTCAAACCAGCAGTTGTCCCAAACATAATCATCAGTCACTGAAAGCAGTTGTGCAGAAACCATGCCTCCTTCATCCTTCAAGTCCTCAAGGATAACTGAGTTTACTTGCTATCTGACCCCTCCTTACCACTGAATAACAGGATCTGTCACTTCCCTAGAAAGGCTTTTGTAGCCAAAGGACCTGAGCAGGTTGCAGTTATGGATTAGACCATGAGCTACTGGTGTACCAAATATCTTCAAGTTGGATATGAAACCATCTACCTAATTGAAACTTAGCTTAAAAGTATGACAAAAACAAAATAAATATCCAAAACTGCAAGTTATGCAAGGTATGCAATGCGTTTTATAAAATCTGGATCTTGAATGACAATCAAACTATAGTTTAAACTATTTTTATTTAGAAACAAAATAATATACAAACTGGTTGGAAGACACATCTTTGGTTTCTTCTCAGACAATGAGGGAGAGATAGACAGCAAGAAAGAGGCAGCAGAATCAGGAAGCATGGCAAAACCAGGAAATGTAGAATTTCTGGGAGAAATCTTCTTTGGAGACTCAGACCTTCAAGGGGCAGTATTTTGAAAAAATAAATAAATGAAAATTAGCTTAATATCTTATAACCTTGCCTTTATTCGTCCATGAATGTTTGAGAAATCCTTTAACCATTCAGCTTTGTAAAACACTTAGGGGCCTAATGGCACCTTCTAGGAAAAGCTCCTCCTCAGAGCTGCAGTTTTTCCCTGAGCAGCCCTCCTAGAGTCCCTCCCACTCAACAACTCCTTCAGACTAGCCAGCATCAAATAGTAAACACAACTGATGGCGTTCCATTATATGAGCTACTTCTCAGTGCAATGCTGCTAAAATATATTGTTAAAGCGTTTATATGCAATTTATAAACCTATTTATATATATATTCCAAAAATTCCCTTCTCACCCACCGCGGGTGGATCTGGTGAGATAGCTGGCTGAGAAGCTGAGACGGGGGATGAACGGATGAAGCACAGGTGGAAGCGGAAAATGCCAGTGATTGAGATCCTTATCAGCAGAATGTGGTCGGTGATTGGCAGTGACGTGGCTTGGTCTGGCATTGATAGGTCGATGACAATGAGCAAGAAACACTGATTGGATGATGCAGGTGGGGCGAGAGAGTCTTCCAGTTTGAATTTGCGCCTAGGCTTTCATGACATCATTTCAAGTATTCCTTTGTGATGGATTCATTATACCACATTGCCATGCTGATATTGGAGCCATCACCATGACAACTCCATCTGATGTTTGAAACCACATGGCAACTGTAATTTTTAGGCCATCTAGAGAAAAGGAAACATTTTCCTCAGAAGTGAAAAACCACTTTAAGGTTAAAAAAAGCATCTACAGGTATAAAATAGTGGAGGCTATCACAAGAGTCAGAATGATATGATACAAGTTAGCCTCTTTAAGCGGCAGAGATGAAACATACGGAGTGAGGCGAACATGTGCAGTTGTTCTTCATGTCGTTGCTCTCAAACGGTTGTTCCTGAGAAAATGCCTCTGATTATCCCTGTCAGGGTCTGATTTCGCTGCACTCTGATCAAAGACGTTCTTGAGGGAGCTGTCATAATCTGTGAATCACAGGCTGCAGGGCCAACGGCTGAGGATCGTCCGCGGCAAGGAGGACCGTGGGGCAAACATGGCCTAGTCACATCCCATCTTCAGCTCAATCCATTAACTTTTAATCTGGAGTGGAGTGGAAAGTCGTCGCAGCGGAGTGCCGCGTGTTCCGCGCTCTGCCTCTCCTCTGATCTCCTCATAAAAATGTATCATTTCAACTGTCACTTTGGGAGAACTAGAGGACAATTTTAATGTATTCCAGAGGAATTAGAATGCATGAAATGCCGACAAGAGCAGGAGCCACAAGCACTTTAATTGTAATGCCTTTTCCCCCAGGAATAATTCAACACAATAGAATCTCTCTGTTCTGTTTTTAGCTCAGATGAATCATATTTACCAAAAGTCACACTTTTTTCCTCTACAATCAATCAACATTTAGAGTACTGAGACGGCGTGCCAGAACCAGCAGAAATGAGAGTAATTTTCGGAGAATGTTCTTGCTGGTGTTACATCCTTGGAAAGTCTATAAATCCGTGGATCTTGTATGCCTCTTGTATGGAAAAATAAAATTATTCCCATTCTACTGTCTTTAATTTAGCTTTGTTTTCTTCCTTCCTTGTTCTACATTCCTCTTTATCCATCTTTATATCCTTTCTCTTCTGTTCTCTCCTGTGTATTCTCTCATTCCAACAGATTCAATACTTATGTTCCTTTTTCTACCACTCTGAATCTCTTTCCATTGCCAAATCGTAACCATAGTGAAATTTCAACCACACTTTTCTTATCTTTTTTCTCTCATCACATCATCTCAGCAGGATTGACAGCCTGTTTTTCTTTTGTTGACCTCACTCTGCTCACCTAGCTGTCCATTCACTGATCCAACCAGCAACTTTCACTCTGAGATGCTAAGTAAAGACCTATTGTCAGCTTAACATTACTAAATCAATGTCATAAGTAGTGTTGGTGGAGGTGGTGAGGCAGACGCTAGAGACCCAGGTAAGTTGAATGGTGAGTAATTTAATGAAAATAATCCACAAAAACACGTCAACAATGTAGTCCGCGGCCAGGCAGCACGGCTGAGCGGAAGCCAGGGCTCACACCGGTAGCAACTGGTCTTACAGGCGGCTAAACAACACAAAACGGCGGACAAAGGCAAAAGTACGACAAGAACCCGACGAGGAACAAAGGACACAGGAGGGACTAAATACACAGAGGGTAATCAAGGGAACAAGACACACCTGGGAACAATCAAGGGGAAGACAAGACAACGAGGAGACTCAGGACACAGAAACACAGAATAAAACACAGAAAAACACCGAACCTGACAATCAAATATTGCAGCACACACTCTGATCTTCCTTTCGTCACCAACATCTGTTAGAGGATCAACTTACCTTAATATTTCTAACACTGGTCTGGTTCTGGATCTTGCGAACAAGAGCTTGAACCAGTGGAATTTCCTGGGAACCTATTTGTCTTGATTTCACCAGTTACAAAAATTACTTGTCAGCTTGGGTTATTATTGGTCATGCCTGCACTAGTTGTACATTTAGAATCAGGCATTTTAGCAGGACAAGGCTATCTTAATTAGTAAATAAGTGAATCATATCAGGTAGTTTAGATCAGAGCTATAAGCGGGAGCATATGGTAAAAACATAGGACAGCTTGGTGTGTTAATACAAGACTGAACTGTTCACCAGAGTAAGCAATGCTTTTCATTTTTTGCTTTTTATCTCCATGGATACCACATTGTTTGTGGGGATTTTACTGTTACAATATGTTGTCTTTAGCTTTGAAAGAGCTTCAAAGTTAGAGTGGAGAGCATGATTTCCAGTAAAGGTTTGCCCTTCAACTCTCATGTTGTGAAGTCCAAGTGTTTGAACTGTTCAAGGTCTAAATCTGGGATGATGACGGTGGTAAGTCATTATGTAGCCTGTTTAATGTCTCAGTTTTCTATCTCACAGAAGGGATTTTGCTGCAGGACAATAGGTGCATTTCCAATTATCTTATCATTGTGCAATTTGAAATTTCGAAAATGGAGCGAATTGTTTGATAAAAGTTTTGAGCTAGGATGAGGTGGGGTTTTTGGTCGCATCAAAATTGTTATACCACAACTGCAAAATTGTGCTTTTTAGACATTAGTGGAATATTGATTAAGTCTTGTTCACATTTATACAGTAAATGCAACTACATTAACCAACTGTGCAGCAAAATTCACAACAATTTGTACCAAATGGAATAGAAAGCATGTAAAATATCCAGATAGACAAATAAATTAAGAAATTCCTTTTAAATTGACTATTTAGTGTTCAGTTGTGTAATATCTCTGGATGTCTCTTCAGATATCCAGTTTACCACTTCTGGGCCAATTTGAAAAAAACATTTAACAAAGCACGAAGAAAAAAACAACAATTTTAAAGTATTATGGGTTACAGAATCTGATATGTTGGGTTTATGTTGCTGGTTGACTTTTTTGATGAATAAATTGCTGCAACAGAAGCAGCTTATTCCATGTTCAACCCTTTAAAAACCTTAAAGAGCTGGAGACTCTTTAGAAAAGCCAGACTAAATGAAAAGTCAGCTTTAAGGCGGCCTGCTGGGCGTTTAGGGTAGATCCAGCATGCTGTTTCCGCAGGCAGCACAAGCTGGGATGTCACTTACCAGTAGGCAGAAAGAGAAGCGCCCAGAAGATCGACCTGTCCAGTAATAAAGGGTTGTGACATTCAGCACTTCCAAAGCAAGGAGCACTTTGTCTTAAATGAAACTGGAAAAAATTGAATGCCTGGAAAGCCACAGAGGAGAATCACTCAGAGTGGAGGGTAGGGAAAAGAAGGTTTTACAAAACTTTACTGTTACATGAGTGGAACAAAACACCACTGCCGTATAAACGGGATGAGATACAGTAGATGCTCAATGTCTGGAATATATAAATATGGCCCACAAAAATACATGTGTGTTATAAATGTATGGTTACACAGAATTAGAACTTTGTGTTTAGTCCAGCAAGTCAAACTGAAAAATGAAAACAACTAACTAATATCTCTATGAATGGGAATCTTATTGGTCAAACTTGTGCTGTATAGTAAATCAAGATTTTTCAGGTCTTTTTATTGGATCTTGCAAACTGAATATGGGTTTCATTTTCTAAATGTTGGACAAATCTATTTGGACTGTAGTTTCTGAAAATGTCCAGGACTGATGTGGTAGAGATCAGAGGAATTTATTTTACATGCTGTAATAAAAAAAATTGCATTTGAATCTTTCCAGGCCTAAAGTTTTCACAGAGGGGTTAGACTGAGAGGACATATTCAGAATTACAATATCCCTGAAATCACAGGGAGTTATTATAAAATCTTTGTAAACAGAAATACTTTAAGTGAGATAGAAATACCATGGTTTGACATTTTTAGAATAAGCATACGTTTTTGAGAATAGTTTTCTCTTACTATTAGCACTTTCCTTCACTTGCAATCAAAAGTGACATTCATTTCAAGACTTCAACACTTCACATGTTTCTGCTGGATGATAGACAATGTAGTCTGATGAAAGTTTAAAAAAAATCTTCCCAAGAGAGAGCAGAAAGTTGAAATGCCTGGAGAAAAGTTTAGCATGTGGTGTTGATGAAGATCAGTTGGCTTGTTTGTAAAGAAGCAGTCAGAAGACAATTCAGCCCTCATTATCAATTTTTGGCATTTAGCCATAGTCTCCTAGTATGTTCCACAAGGAATTAAACAGCCACTACCATTAAAGACAATTGTGGAAAAACAGCCACTTACCAATGCTGCCATTACCGAAAGTAAAAAAACTGAGAAAAAATTCATCACTGGACTAATGGGGGCTTTTATCTTTTAAAGTTGGGGGGGGGAATACATATATATGTATATATATGTATATATATATAAATTCCCTTCTCACCCACCGCGGGTGGTTCTTATCCTCTGAGCTCGGGTCCTCTACCAGAGGCCTGGGAGCTTGAGGGTCCTGCAGTATCTTGGCTGTGCCAAGGACTGCACATTTCTGGACTGAGATGTCTGATGTTGTTCCTGGGATCTGTTGTAGCCACTGCTCCAGTTTGGGGGTTACTGCCCCGAGGGCCCCGATGACCAGGCACCACTCTGGTCTTCACCTTCCAGGCCCTCTCCAGTTCTTCCCTGAGGCCCTGGTATTTCTCCAGTTTCTTGTGCTCTTTTTTCCTGATGTTGCAATCACTTGGTATTGCTACATCTACCACAACGGCTTTCCTCTGTTGTTTATCCACTACGACAATGTCTGGTTGGTTCGCCATTACCATTTTGTCTGTCTGGATCTGGAAGTCCCACAGGATCTTAGCTCTGGCGTTCTCCACCACCTTTGGGGGTGTTTCCCACTTTGAGGCTCAACGCCGGCAGCAATGGGAGGAAACGAATGGAGGACGGTACAGAATAGAAACATGCGACTATGAATGACAAGGACCCGACAAGGAACAAGGTGGGATTAAATATACAGAGGGTAATCAAGGAGACGAGATGTTCTGTCTCAAAGGGAGACAGAACAACACGGAGACACAGAGACACAGAAAACTAAATAAATACACATAAAAACACAGATCCTGACACTCATGTATAGGTGAGCATTCAAACACAATTTTATTGTTTCATTGTTAGGAGCCAATAATAGATATGGGGTCCAATGGAAGGCATTAAAAACAGTGTTGATCCCTATATAATTTTTGTTTTGTGATTTATGACCAAACATATATTTTCTTTGGTCTCATCCTTCCACCAGACATTATGTGTGTGTCCTGAATTTCCCTGGGATGCAAAATTTTCTTTCTCCTGACAAGCTGTTTTATCTAAACCAGACTTCTAGTCTGGATCCAACTGGCATGTCATTAACTTTAACATTTAACATTGCAGCTGGACCTTATGGAGCTTTTGGCTTTTTTTTGGTTTTTGGTGTGTTTTTTTTTATTTTTTGCAGTGTTTTGAACATTCCATCTCTGATCTCGCAGAGAATTCACTGTGTTAAATACTTTTCCACTTGTCTGCTACAGACTGTTTGGAAATAAAATGATTATCAGCAACAATCCCTTCTCATAACCTTCATTCTTGGCATTGTGGTTTTACAAAATTGCGAAGCCTTTTCTGACTGGAATGTGTTGTGTTGGGTTACTGTGAACGTTTTAAAATCTTGTGAAAGTCATCTTTACTTTATCCTTCTCCTGGGATTAAATGAGATCACATTTTTGGCACTTTTATCAAAAGCCTCTTTAACATCAGTCACAAACACTAACTCAGCATATTCTAATATTTTTTCTATCAATGTGGCATTTTCCTGTCTGTTCAGGCATATAATTCCCATGACAGGTTTTAGTACACTGGCTGCATTCCATTTATGTGCCGCTGCCAAATTTAAACAAACAATAGCTTTTTTTTCCTTTAATATTTCAGAGCATTCATGTCAAGTGTCAGGACTTACTTTCAGTGTCAGCAAAGTGACAGAGTTTCTAATTGAGGGTGAAATTCCATCTGGTCTGAGAGAGACAAATGAGCTCCACCCAAAGCAATTTTGTGCATAAAAGATCATGTCTTTTTATGGCTTTGAAATGTAGGGAAGCCTTTGTTGCTTTTCAACACTAAAACTAGAAAACAGGTCATCCAAAATGTGCTTACTGTTTGAGAAATGAATGGAAAAAATTATCAGAAATGTAAAAAATGTAAGCTAATATTTATAACGATTTTAGACTCAAAGTTGATCATTTTATTGTTTAACGAAGAAGCCCTAAAAATATGGAAACTATAAAAATTCTGATTTTTTAATGGCGACAGGCTTAAATCAATCAAATTCACCTTTCTTTGAAACAGATTCTTCTTTCATCAATTCAACAGCAGTAGCAAATATGAATGAATATTTTTCAAAAACTACCACATTGTAACCACAACATTAACAAGTAAAGTTAACAAGTAAAGTATAATTGTGAAGTGGAAGGAAAACAAAGTTTAGATTTTATCATTTTTCAATCTGAAGCTGCCACCACCATGTTTTATTCTTGCTGCTCAGTATTAATAATCTTCCATGTGGAGTGATTTGTTGGTACATCAGACAGATGCGTTTTGGTCCCATATGACCAAAGTACCTCGTTCTACATTGTTATGTTCTTTGGGCACTCTCTAATTAGGCCCGAGCAGCTAAGCGCTGCGAAGGCCTATTGTTTTCCTACTGTTTCTTATTATTATTATTATTAGGCCCGAGCAGCTAAGCGCTGCGAAGGCCTATTGTTTCTGTACTGTTTCTTATTATTACGATTCTCCCTCCAAATGAATTGGCTTTTTGGGGGCTTTATCATATTCAAAAACTCACCAAACTTGGCGGAGGCCTTAAGCCTGTTTCAAATTTACGTATTTCAAAGTCGTCGCAAAAATTCCACAAGAAATGGCTCAATAGCGCCACCTAGAAATTTTCAAAGGACCCTTTGCTATTCACTTACTTCATCGTAGAGACATGAAATTTGGTACACTTGTAGAGCTCCCCAACATGCTCAAAATTTACAATTAATGTCATAGTGCAAGTATCACAGGAAGTCAGCCATTTTGGATTGAAGGTCAAATTTTCACCCCATTTTTGCCGTTTACAGCCTTCGTATTTGATCGAACTCCTCCTAGGGATTTCGATTGATCGGCTTCAAACTCGGTCAGTCTGTTCATAAGGCATGTCCCATCTAAAGTTATCAAAACGGTGAGTTTTTGAGTATGCTGAAGGGGGGTTAGCAGGGGTCAAAGTTCACCTACTCCCATAAAAAATAAACTGCTATATCTCCTACACAGAAACTCACAGAGGCACCAAAGTTTGAGTGATTGATCATCATCGGGTGTCCTACAATACCCTATGGTCGAATGATGACATCACTTAGGCCACGCCCCCTGAGAACAGGAAGTGTAATGTTTTACTGTGAACGTTCGCTATCTGACCCCTTTGACCTCATCAACATGAAACTGTGCCCAGACACAGAAGACATGTTGGTGTATTGAGGATTCCAACCCCGACCAGCTTCGATGGAGGAGGTGGGTGTGGCGGCGTGGCGAAGTGACCTGTAACGCCATCGCCATACGTTTGGCTCTCAATACCACATTTTCGGGCTCAGCTGCTGCAAACTCACAAGGATGAATATTTATCCACTCCCCGACTAGAATCCATCACAATATTTGTAGGGCGTGGCCTAATTTCTCTATAGCGCCCCCTAGAAAACAGCAGCCCATAGGTTATGTTGTTATTAATTATTTAAATATACATTATTATAACTTTTTATATATATATAAGTTTATTTTGTGGGTTAAAGTACAAACATTCATTCATTTTTGCTAGAAATAATACAAACAAAGTCATTCAGCAAAACTTATGACCAGGCGAAGTAAGAACACACTGGGGTCAGTGTTGATGGAGTACCACTGGCACCTTGTGGCGATATACTGGTACTGCTAGTGCAATACCAGTATTGCCCCAGCAGGAGGCAGTGGTACTCCATCAATGAGAAAACAGATCGACGCTACGTAATAACAGTCAGCCGGCGACAGCTGGAGCTGCGAAGTTTTCCTGAACATTTTGCCTGCTTTTTGGAGCCACAGAACTGGACTACGCTCAACATTTTGCTTTGATTTTGGAGTTGCAAATCCGAACCACGCTTTTGAGCAAGAAGGCTCTGTTGGACCGGAGTTGGAGAAGTTTAAACTGAGCAACAGCTTCCGCGGTGCGGGCGGAGGCGCTGAAAACTGCGTGAGAGGTTCTGTGGTGGCTGGCGTGAGGCGGCGGTTGCTCGTACCCCGCGGTGGCAATAGGCCGGAGCGGCGCTTGGCTGCGAGGGCCGTTCGAGGCTGCTTGCAGCTTTAATTATTATTATTATTATTCTTCCACCCAAATGAATTGGCTTTTTGAGGGCTTTATCATATTCAAAAACTCACCAAACTTGGCGGACGCGTAAAGGGAGTTTCAAAATTTTGTATTTTAAGGTCATTGCAAAAATCCCATAAGAAATGACTCAATAGCGCCACCTAGAAATTTTCAAAGGACCCTTTGCTATTCACTTACTTTATCCTAGAGACATGAAATTTGGTACTCGTCTAGAGCTCCCCAGGACGCTCAAAATTTACAATTAATGTCATAGTGCAAGTATCACAGGAAGTCGGCCATTTTGGATTGAAGGTCCAATTTTGAGGCCATTTTTGCCGTTTACAGCCTTCGTATTTGATCGAACTCCTCCTAGGATTTCGATCGGCTTCAAATTCGGTCAGTCTGTTCATAAGGCATGTCCCATCTAAAGTTATCAAAACTGTGAGTTTTTGAGTATGCTGAAGGGGGTTTAGCAGGGTCAAAGTTCACCTACTCGCCATAAAAACATAAACTGTTATATCTCCTACACAGAAACTCACAGAGAAACCAGAGTTACTGTGATTAATCATCATTGGCTGCCCTACAATACCCTGTGGTCGAATGATGACATCACTTAGACCACGCCCCCTGAGAACAGGAAGTGTCATGTTTTACTGAGAACGGTCGCTATCTGACCCCTTTGACCTCATCAACATGAAACTGTGCCAAGACACAGAGAACATGTTGGTGTGTTGACGATTCCAACCCCGACCAGCATTGATGGAGCAGATGGGCGTGGCGGCGTGGCGAAGTGACCTGTAACGCCATCGCCATACGTTTGGCTCTCAATTCCACATTTTAAGGCCCAGCTGCTCCAAACTCACAAGGATGGTCCCTCATCTACTCCCCTACAGGAATCCATCACAATATTGGTGGGCGTGGCCTAATTTTTCTATAGCGCCCCCTAGAAAACTTTAAATGATCAGCCCCAAGCCATGCTTTAACCTACAATTACGAAACTTTGTACACATTTGTATCATGTCAGGACTTAAAAGAAAGTCTCTTGGAGCCATGGTCTAAACCCCACAGGAAGTCAGCCATTTTGGATTGAAGTTCAGATTTTGACCCCATTTTTGCCGTTTACAGCCTTCCTATTTGATCGAACTCCTCCTAGAGATTTCGATTGATCGGCTTCAAACTCGGTCAGTCTGTTCATAAGGCATGTCCCATCTAAAGTTATCAAAACGGTGAGTTTTTGAGAATGCTGAAGGGGGGTTAGCAGGGGTCAAAGTTCGCCTACTCGCCATAAAAAAATAAACTGCTATATCTCCTACACAGAAACTCACAGAGGCACCAAAGTTTCTGGGATTGATCATCATCGGGTGTCCTACAATACCCTATGGTCAAATGATGACATCACTTAGGCCACGCCCTGAGAACAGGAAGTGTAATGTTTTACTGTCAATGGTCGCTATCTAACCCCTTTGACCTCATCAACATGAAACTGTGCCCAGACACAGAAGACATGTTGGTGTGTTAAGAATTCCAACCCCGACCAGCTTCGATGGAGCAGCTGGGCGTGGCGGCGTGGCGAAGTTACCTGTAACGCCATCGCCATACGTTTGGCTCTCAATTCCACATTTTTGGGCACAGCTGCTCCAAACACACAAGGATGGATCTTCATCCACTCCTCTACAGGAATGCATCACAATATTTGTAGGGTGTGGCCTAATTTCTCTATAGCGCCCCCTAGAACATTTTAATGATCAGCCCCAAGCCATGCTTTAACCTACAATTACGAAACTTTGTACACGTGTGTACCATGTCAGGACTTACAAAAAAGTCTCTTGGAGCCATGGTCTAAACCCCAGAGGAAGTCGGCCATTTTAGATTGAAGTTCAGATTTTGATCCCATTTTTGGCGTTTATAAACCATTTCAGTAATTCGCCACTTGGGGTAAGTATTGCTCCACAAATGAAACAGCAGATAAACAGGATGAAGAACAATATCAGTATTTCGCCATTAGGTGTCAGTGTTCCTCCACCAATGACAAACAGATCCACGGGCGGATGGGCGTGAAAACTTTGTGAGAGCGTTGCCATGACATTTCTAAAAGGATAGAAATGTCTCAGATAATTTTTGTTGAATTAAATCATGCAGTAAATGTAGCGTTTTCTTACTTCTTACAAACCATTTCAGTAATTCGCCACTCTGAGTAAGTATTACTCCAACAATGAAATAGAGTGCTTTAGAAACACAGCTGAAAATGATGAAAAATGACGAACTGTAGTACTTCGCTATGTGCATATGATCGGCTGTAAATGACACGTGGATCATCCGACTGACGCCAAATTGGATACGTATGACCTTTGTTGACCTCTAAAGAGAACAACAGCATTGAAATATATTTTGACTACACTGCGCGTCCTACATTAATCCGCCAGCTATATTTCCTCGCTAAACCAATGAATCTGCACCACATTTTTTGAATCGTCAAGGAGCGCCTCCGAACGCATCAGTGCGTACCGCCTGGTGGACGGGCGCGGAAACTGCGCAACAACTTCTGTGTTAGCACGTGGTCAGCGTTGATGGAAACTGGACAACAGCTTCCGCGGTGCGGGCGGAGGAGCTGAAAACTGCGTGAGAGCTTCTGTGGTGGCTGACGTGAGGCGACGGTTGCTAGTACCCCGCGGTGGCAATAGGCCGGAGCGGCGCTTGGCTGCGAGGGCCGTTCGAGGCTGCTTGCAGCTTTAATTATTTTTATTTTCTTAAATAATTTTGTATTGATTTAAGTTGAGTGGTTTTGTGTTTAATATATTTTTAGTGTAGTGATTCTTTTTGTAATTAGTTTGGCTTTAATTGGTGGGCGAGGACGGCCTATATATATAGGCTGGGTTGTAATGGTTGGCCCGCCCAGCCGCTCTCTCTCTAGCTTGCTCATCCACCTCCAAGAGGGATGCCCGGAGGAGGCTCCTCCAACTTTGTCGGCATTTGGACCCTTGTGATGCCTCCTGCCTGCCATGGGGATTTTTTGGGTGTTTTTTGGTTTGTTTTGGCCTGGTGAGTCCGGTTGTCCTGTTTTCGGGCATTTGTGTTAATAGCTTATATTATTTTTCCCTATTTTTCTTTAGTCTGGTACTAGCAGGGGCTTCGACGGCCCTGTATAGGGTTGGCCCCCTGCTGTACCTTTTTGTTTCTTTGGACCGGCTCACCAGGTCCACCTTTCTGTTGAACTTTTTTCTCTTACTTTTTTGTTACGTTTTGGGACACGGGAAGGGGTTCTTTCCTTCCTTTACAGAAAAAAAAAAACAAGTAGAAAAGGACAAGGAAGTTTGAAAGAAAAGAAAAAATGAATAAAGGAATATTTTTCTTGGAATCCTTTTGTCTACGTGTCCTTTTAAATATGGCGTCCTGGTGGACGTAACAACATGGCAAACAACATTTTACATTTTTTTTAATATTTTCTACTTTCTCATAAAAACTAGAGATGTGGAGTTCACAACCTGTAGTTATCCCATCAACAGGTTCTTCTACCTGAGTTCATAAATAAAAACCCTGAATACAAGTATTTTTAGTAAAAACTATTGATGGCAACATATAATTTTCCCTTAAGTAGTGCACAAATTTTCCCATTTGTGCACTACTTTGCATTGGTCTATCACATTAAATCTCAGCAAAGCAGTTTGTACTCTGTTTTATGATCCTCTCTTTCTGTGTCATTTTTTAAAATCCTCCCACTATTGTTTTTGAGCATTGCAGAAAAATAAGGCATAACAGGGTTGAATATTCTGAGGAACAGCTAAAGAAATCCTCTGATTTCATTTCTGAAATACTTAGCACAGGTCAGCTGGGACCCCTGGCAAACTGTGTGTTCTTTTTGTTGTTGGCAGATCTGAGTGCTCTTCTGCTCACAGTTCAACCGCCGCAATGACTGTTAGAGCTACGTTTGAACTCGGGTTTGCTACTTCTGCAAGAGAAAAAACCTCCTAGAAGATCTTTAGTAAAAGCTAACAACACAGTACAACTTCTATGGTTTGCTGTTATCTATTGTCAGGCTGGGTGTTACTGGTCATTGACTGATTATACTATGTTGACTCAACCAAAGGTGACCATAATGAGTGTTGGAAGGTAGACCAATACTTCACTTGTTGATTAACCTCTTTCTTCACCACAACAAACCTTAATAGCACATTTCTTTTTAGTCGTATCAATTTAGTTTATTTTGCAAAACTGCGACAAAAGCACTTTTTTGTTGCAGTTTTCTAAATGTAAGCTAATATTTATAATGATTTCAGACAAATGAGCTAAATTCAAAGCAATTTTGTGCATAAAAGATAATGCCTTTGACTTTTTTATGGCTTTGAAATGTGGGGAAGCCTTTGCTTTCCATGATAATGGAACATTATCATGTTGCTTTTCAACACTAAAACTAGAAAAAAGGTAATCCAAAATGACTATCTGATTGTTATCACATGGTCAACAATCAGATACTGTCACTGGCACAAACTACAAAGGAGAAGAAGATGAGAAGCAGCCGGAGGATGATTATCACATGAACAAACTTTCTCACATTTCATCTTAATTGTGTTGCTTATTTATAGGAAACACATCAACTGTTAAATTGTGTTTTTTTGTTGTTGTTTTTTTTACTTTAGTGGCATACTGACATGTGTAATGAAAATGAATTACTGTCTGGAATGGCATCCCATTCTTCAACCACCATTTTTTGAAAAGTAACCAATTTTATCTTGTTGGTTTACTCCGGTAAGATTTACATTTTCAACTTGCCAATCAAGCCAAGATTTTACATGTTTTGGTGTTCTTCTAGACCAATCAATGTCTCCAGAAAGTAAGTCAGGAGAACCTGTGGAGAACTATTATCATGGAAAAATATCTTAGAGCTAAGGATGTTTGTGTCAAAATATAAGCTGGAGATGATTGTTCACACTTCTATTAGTAATTAATGGCTTCTTTTTAAGCCATTAATTACTTTCAACTATGTTACTCAGCACTTAAAGCCACAAATTCCAACTCAAACCCTCAGATTCTGGAACCAGAATAGTCCCAAAAACTGGATAGGAAAGTTCTTCCAGACTGTTTTACATTGACTGTAGAACAACCTTCACCTTTTCTTACATTGTCTTCAGATATATTCATACATGCTTTTCCTTAAGATCCTCTTTTGAAGGATTTGTTTTCTTTTTACTTCCTTCTTGTCTTTTATTTGGGTTCTTATCAAGTTTTGATCTTTGTATTCTCTTTGTAAAACCCTTTTTATCCTTGAATGTTGCTGTATAACTGAACTTTTCTTACTTACTGGAAGCCTCTAAATCTTACTTGTACCAATCAACCTAATTTGAAGAGGTTTTTAAATTATTTAAGGTGCAACTGTGTGTCAGTCGGGCTTGATCTGTCAGAAAGCTCTTGGGATGTAAACTTATGTGACCTAATGTGCTGAGAAAATATTGATATTTGAACTGTGATGTCAGAAATTTAAATATTTAATTTTCAAAACATTGTAGAGGCAGCTGTTGATTCACCAATTGGTCATAGCTGAAGATGAGATCTGCTTCAGATATGAGACCTGCGTGGCTACTAGATCTCTAAAAATCCTCAAGTGGCTCTGAAAAAACATTTGGAAATGAATTGGCCTTCCACAACAAATTATTGTTTCTGTAAATAACGTAGCAGTTTTCAATTTTTATGACATTAGCTGAACATTAGCTGAACATATTTTGGCTTTAGCTCAGTGAAATTGGTAAGTAACACCGAACACCCAGGGATCTGAGTTTTGTTTTTGTTGGGCCATTGTTTCAATTAATTCACTGAAAACAGAAAAAGAAGACAAACCAAATAACTGCAACATAAAGAATGACCAAATTCCTCTCGGGACTTTGCACAGATTGTTTGAAGATCCTTTTTACTTTGGGATAAAAAAGATGTTTTTTTTTTATTGAATTGAATTCAGTTGAACTGTGTTCCTGGAGAAAGGGATGGCAAGGTTTCCCTTGTTTACATCTTACACTGGTGACCCAATCATAGAAAAGTTTTCGTAAAATATCTAGTAGAGATTGCTTTTGCACTGTAGAAGAAAATTCAGAAATTCAAATCTTTAATTTCAAAGTTCTAGATAAATTTAGAATGAAGGATGGTTTAAAGATCTTCGAATGTGATTTTCTACATTAAAATCACATCAGAGATACACCATAAATGCTCATCAATCAAAACAAAATCTTAAAGACGCGCAGCTTATGATAAATACATATTTCCACACCTTTTGTGGAAAATACACTAAAAGTATGCAAGAAGAATTCTTTCATCCTTATTAATCGTCCACATACATATCTTGCAAATCCTCTGACCTACATTTTCTTAATTTTACCAGTCTGTGCTGTGTAAAAGAGATGAATTATAAATCCTGGCACTCTATGTGAAACCTAAGGCTTTATGCGATGCCTGCTGAGGGCACCTCTAAATAAATCCTCCTGAGACTCAAACGAAACATATGAGAGCTGTAGCTCATCCCTCATTATTGATATGTAGAAGGTCCTACGGGCTTTCTGTCCTCCCATCCTGTGATAGTGCTGTCAGCTTTTCTTTACAGTTGATATGTGCGTGATGCAGAGGGAATAGCAGCTTCACAGAGGAGAATACGAGACTGCATCTGTCTTCTGCTGCAAGAAACCTGCACTCTATTCGTTTCTTTGCAACAAATTTCTTCACGTCTGAAAAAGCATGACAAACACAAGTCTATTGACTGCTAAAACTTTAAATAAAGGAGGCCTTTTGCTTAGTTGAATTAATTAGCACTTCTTGCATCAGTTACTGCTTTTCAAAGAGGCAGAGAAAAACTTTTCATTTTATGCAAGAGAAAATCAAAGCACTGTTTTGATTACTCAAACATCAATAATAGTTTAAAGAGCAGAATCCCCTCTCTAATCAGCATGCTGGTGTCACCTTAACGCTGACTGAAGAATGTGATTGTGGGTGTGAAGCCTCTTGTACTAATGAGAGTATTGCTCAGTGAAAGCTCTTGATGTTTCTCTGAGCCATGTAATATAGAATCACTCACATCGTCCCAACCACTGGCTGTAAAATCATGCCACCATGGATTGGTAACGTCATTAAAGTACCAGTGTGTGTTTTCCAGCCACATAATTCTATTTAATAGCACAATCAAGTAACTCTTTAACCTTCGTTAGTTATAAAAATGCTATATATATCAAATATGGCATAAAAGAAATTTTACTTTGTGATTTAGTGCGTTGAAATTGGGCTTCTGCCTCTTTAAGAAACCCTGTTTAAAGATCTCAAGGTCCTTCCACATCCAAATTCTAAAATTTGGATTTGATTTGTTGCGGATCCTAATGTTCCCAGGACAAAGAGATGTGAATGGAAAAAAGCACAATGAAAACACACAGGAACCAGGGGGTGATCAGCAGTGAGAAAAAGAAAACAAACAGCTTGAATATGAGGAGTTGCAACTATGACATGAAAATCATGTGTACAATCAACAGAATGCTAAGTGTAGCATGTTTCCAGTGAGTGTGTGTTTGCCTGTTTGTGCCTAGGCACGCTAGTAGGCATGCCAGTTGTTTACCCTTGTGTGTGCGAGACTGAAGCGATCGGTTGATGTCGCCAAGGCAAAAACGACACAGTTAATGCCTGGGCAGTTCACCTTGTTACTACAACTGGTGAGATATGCTACAATATCTGTACATTGAGGACAGTAGAAAATATAAATCTCTTACCTGTACCATGAAATGTGTTGTGGAGCTGCTTCTGTGGACTATCCAGGAGACTGGTCACAGACAGCCTGCTAGCTACTCGCTAACACACCAGAACCAACAATCACTCCACCGGAGAATCGATTTGGCATACACTCCTTGTTAGCACCACAAGGTTAGCCAGAGTAGCACACCTCATAAACTCACGGTCTCTTTCACACGGTTCTCGCCGGCCCGGATGTATGACACTCTATGTTCTGACCTCCAGGCCTATAAGCAGGTAACTCGCTACCTGCTAAGACACCAGAACCAATAACCACTCCACCAGAGAATCGATTTGGCTTTCCTTAGCCTTGTTAAGTTGCCCGCTTGTTAGCATACCTCGGCAACTCCCAGTTTCTTTCACATGTAAAACAACGCAATAGATGCTGATGCTGGGTGGTCTGAGTGCACAGCTTTGAGGCAAGTGGGTGCCCCAAGGTTGTCTGGTTTCAACTAGCGAGATATGCAATATCTGTGCAATAAAGACATTGGAAATGCAAATCTCTTACCTGTGCCATGAAGTGTGTTGTGGAGCTGATTCTGTAGACTCTCCATGAGACAGATCGCTTATCAGATGTTCCGATGAGCAAACATCTCATCAGTCGCTTTCACATGGAAAACAACACATTTGCATTGTGCGTGTGTTTGGGGGTTTTGTCCTTTGAATGGTCATAAGTGTAGCACTCTGGTTTTTGTATTGTGATACGATGCATACCAGACCTATCCTATCTGTGCTAATGGACAGCAAAAAAAGAAGGCTGTCCAATCAGTGATCATCCTCATCATGTTAGTCATTAGCCTCTCCAGTGCTAACACAAAAGAGTAGGCCTGTTCTGGCCTCTCAGTCATTAGTCCAAGCCTATCAATAATCAGATTATTAGCCAGCCTGTAGATATTTTGGGGATGAGTTTACCAATAATCCATATACAGTCTTTTAGTACCCTTCAATGATCAAATAGTTATAACATATATTGATCAGAAAGTCATTGTGGTTGTTAATGCAGAGGTGGCTGAATATTCATCAGTGCAGGCAAAGAGTCTCATGTGACTGAAAAATGTCATTCAGACATTTTCACACATCAGAGCACTAGTTATATTTCATAAAAGTTGATAAAGTGAGATATATCTTGCCTGTCAGGTGCAATGCTCATCCAGAATAGTGGAAAATGTGGTGAACAAAATCTGCTTAGTTTCTGATCAAACATTATTAGAATCTTTCTTCTATTGCCGTTCCATTGCTCTCTAATTTGTTTCAACATGGGCTCATGATCTGCCACTGATCCATCTAAAGCACACAAACACATTTTATCCACACGACTCTCATGGCGATCGAAGGTGATAAGTCAGTAGATTGGTACAATGACATTTTTTAACTCCGAGACATAAAAATGAAATTGCTGATAAGCAATTTGGCAGATAAGGAATGCAATTTGGAATGCTAAGCTACAAGGCGGTCCTCTAACTGAAGCTTCCATTGATAACACTCTGCCCTATGATTACCTACTTTGCAGAAAGTATATAAATGCATACATCTTAGAGAAAATAAGATATATGCAATTAGAGAATAAGAAAAGCTGCTCTGTAAATGGATGAGTGAGAAACTGGCTGTACAGAGATTCTTGAAAGCAGAGCTTTAACTAAGACTCTTTTCACCTGAGAAACCTTTCTGCCAAAGATGGAGTATTGATAACCTATGATATACATTGCAATAAATTATTACGTAGATGCTGAAGCAGAGTGCAGAAGACAGGACATAGGACATTTTAAAACAGACACCTGGAATTCTTATGTTTTTTTTTCAAATACACCAAGCTCAAGTTATCCGTTATAATATTCTTAGCATGTTGGATACACAAAAGTAATCAATAGGTCTGATAATGCTAAGACAAATCTAGATTTGCTTAAATCCAATATGGTGTTATGACACATTTACAAGTAACAGACTTTGAAGAAAAAGTGTCAGCACTAATCATTTCTCTGATTAAACTAATCAATGTCAGTTCTGACTGCTTTGATATAAAATTTCTCCTTTTGTAGTTTCAGCTTTTTAGATGCTAACAGTCACTGTGTGTGGGTATTACGATCATGGAGAAGACTTAACACTGTAATGCAACAGATCACTAGTTTGAATCTGATACTGCACAAAAACTTTTTTTTTCACTTCCTTACTATCCCTCCCCTCTGACTCACTGTTCCTCATCATTGACAAACTAATGGCTTGAAAGGTTTGTCTCAGAAATAACATAGTAGTTTAGATGTTTCAAAGTAAAAGGCAATAATACAGTTGGACATCAGCAGCACCCAAGCAAACAGGGTTGCCAGACAGGTTGCCACAGCAGCTCACTTTCCAGCCCATCGGTTGGAACACAACTTTTGTTTGAGACGGAGAAAACCAATTTTGAGTTGTCTCCTGGAGACACCAGCCTCCTGAAATAAACCATCTCCACATCAGATCTGGTAGTGATTGAAATCATCATTCATTATTAGTTATTATTAGACATACAGTAATAGGAATGACATGATATGCACAAATTGCTCTTTTAATAAAACTAATAAATGTGATCAAAGTGGAGAGTGTAAATTTCATGGTTTTCTTGCAGGATAGATGTCATTATTAGCATTTACATTGTAATTAAAAGTAGTAGTTGTGGTAGAAGTAGTAGGAAAAATTACAACTTCTACAACAATACCTGATATTGTTGATATCAGGTATTGAGTCCCACGAGGAAATGGGTTTTGGTTGACCTCCACCTATTCAGTATTTGCAGATTATTATATTTGCAGATTTTCTTGTGGAGAGTAACTCTGAAATATTTGTGAAAAATTAAATGATTTTTTTTCAGGAAGCATATCTAAAATATTCAAAAGAATATAAAGCTTAGGTAGCTGAAAAACATAGGTACTCCAGCCAATAACATGTTTGACATGTTATTGGCTGGAGTTGGCAAAGCAGCCAATCCTGGATCACCATTTGTTTTTCTTTGGTGCTAATTGTTTGTAACCCCAAGAACAGAAATAAAGGAGGTTGCAGATAAAAGTGGTCTTAACACATCTTAACATGACTATTAAGATGTTTTCCAATGTTTTCTCTTAATTCACATTAAGGTGTGTTTGGTGTTAAACTAATAAAATAGGCAGTTAACATTTTAGAGTGGATTTCAAATATTTGTAGATTTGAGCAATTAGATTTTTGCAGCTGTGGTCGCTATTCTCCCAAAATGAACCAGCAGCCTACCTATTATAGGGCAAACTCCTATATTATTGTCACAGTATACAATAGAACTTTGTTATCAGACAAAGATATTCTAGTGGAATACAAATAATGTTTTCAAATTATAATTTTATTTATTAATAGAAAATAATCAATACCAACCTCAATAATATTCTTACATCTTGAATGTTTTTGATTAACCTCAATGGTACAATTTTACTGATAATGTCCAAGTCTGATTTCTGCCAGACCTGAAGAATCAAGAAATCTCTGAAGGTTTCAAATAGCATCACATCATCAACAAAAACTATGGTGGGTCAGTTTAACACAATTTCTGATAAGACATGTATGTTTTTTTTTCTCTAAAGAGTTTTTGTGGCACTAGTGGCTTGTATTTTTTACAGTAGACAGACAGGAAAGAGAGTGAGGAAGACATGCAGCAAAGGTCGCCGGGACCGGGAGTCAAACCCGCGATGACAACTGAGGCTTCCAAACATGGGAGTGCTCACACCTGCGCCACCACAGCACTCCCCATGTGTTGGATGAGGACTTTAGATTCCTAAAGTGCATTTTAATTTTCATCTGTACATGCAAAACCACATAATGAATACACTCATAGGCTGACACACAATTTTGGGAAATGAACCCAAAGTGAAACAGAGCATTACAAAGTGTGTAATTTCTTCACACCTGAATGTCAAATATTCCCCTAAGCTTGTTAAATTAGTCTGGTTAAACATTCTTAAGAGTCAAACTTTCTTTGCTCAGGGTCTTGAGAAATTCCTCTCTTACTCCTTCAAATCCACTGGGAGAACCAGGACATTATTCTTGAAGGTGTAAAAGCTTGTTTCCCACCACAGTGCACAACAAATGAGTGAGTTGTGTGCCTGAAGTGACTGCTAACCAGACTGCTCACAACTGCAACCCAGCAGCCGGAACTCAGTTTATCTCAGAGTGCGCATTGCCTCACTTTAAACACTTTGTTGTGTCTTAACTCATAACTTCTAATAGGGAACATCAGAAACCCCTAAGAAAAGAAGTGGTAGATAGCCTTGGGAGGAAGCATTATTACTTTTGCTGAGTCATGAATAATGGATCAAGTTGCTGCATATTCTTTGGATGATAACTATCCGCATCAGCATGCACCGGGGGAAGCTGAAAACAGAAGAAAGAGAAGCAAAAAGAAAGGGATAGGATCTTTCACAGGAACATGTGCATGACACAGCATCAGCCCAAACCCAGCCGTCCCTCCCTGCTGTGACACCACCATCCCTTACACTTACAAAATTCATTTTGTTGTCACAGTTTTCAAATCCATCCACCTTGACGAAATGTGTTTTTGCAGTAGGCTTTGGTTGGTGATGTGGGGTCGCTATAGCAACAGTGACTGTGAGATTTTATTTTATTTATTTTTTCTATATTGGCCGTAAAATCAGACTGCTATTCCTGGCATGGATGGATATCGGTAACATCTCTCAGGTAAGTGATTGTATTATGGCAGCTGACGGGAGTAAAGCACATCTATTTCAGGGTGCCGCTCTTTTGAAACGCTTAGAGAGCTGAATATCAAGTAGAACCAAGGAGGGCAGACAAGAAAACTGCAGAACAATAGCTCCCCCACCTGACCAAGGTAATACTGCAAGTGCTTGCTTCAAAATATCCTAGAACTGCTGATGGTTTAAGGAGACACATCTAATCATCAGATGTAATCTGTACTTCACATCCCCACACATTACACACTCAGTAAAAACAGGCAACCTCAACACACACAAACACTCCCTCACACATACATCCTTTTTTCCTCTCTCTCTATTCCTAATATGGGCATCAATAGTAAAAATAAAGACATTGTTGCAGCCTCCTGTCGGCTCCCTCATTCTAATAACTATTGTCTGGCCTTCTTGAGGGCTAAAGCACCGGCAAACTGTGGCTGGATGAATGGATGTTGATACAATAGCCCACAGCAGTTTGCGGAAAGCTTTTTCCAAATGAAAGCAATGTTGTTACTCTGGCAATATCTCAAATTAAACATGGCTGCCTTTTAACCTTTAACAGGTCCTTTACAATCCTAACACATTTGTCCTAGAGGATATTTTCAACACATTCAATGTTTGTGTATATATGGAAGAGCGAGTCTGTATTTTGACATGTACAGTTTAACATTTGAACATCCCTTCTTTGGTTTTTGGACACATCAAGTCAATAAAAGTTTCAAATGTGAATAAACATTTTATGGCAACCTCCAAGTAAAACCTTGGAGGTTTTACTTGGAGGTTGCCACCTATTGTCTAATTGACTGGGAGGTTATGGGTCAGAGGAGTGCTCATGGGTTCTGTGCCCCACATTATGGACAAGGCTCTCATCAGCCAGGTGATCCTTCAGGGGCCAGACCTTGAGGTGATGTTCACATGGTGCTCTGTGGTTTCTGTTTTGAGCCCACCATGTCATATTCCTAATTTTTGTTATTTCTTGCACCTGTGATGCTCCCCGATTGTTTCCCTTCTTAAGCCTCTCTCAGTCACAACCACACTGCCAGATTATCGAATGCTTTCTGCAAGTAGTTTTCCAACACTCCTATCTCGCCCTCATTATTACAACCATGTTGTCATTCCCCGGATTTGCTCCTTTTGTCTTGCCCTTGTCAGACTTTTGCTGACCACCCATCTGGATCTCTACCCATGCCTGTTTTGGTTACACTGCTCTCGTCCACTCCCACAGAGTCTGCTCTCAGCCGCCATCGTGCATGACCTCAGCCCATCTGACCAAGAATTTGGATTTGGTACTTCTGCTGCTTCACAGAGTTGATGTGCTGCCCTGCATTAAGGGTTCCCCTCCACAGGCACTTCCTTCTGAGTCCTGAGTCAGCGCAGCATCTGCTCTCCAGCTCGTCCCTCAGCTGATCACTCCAGTACCTGATCGCCACGCCAGTGCTGCAGCTGACGATCCAGTGAGCCCGGTCTGCGCTGTCTTTTAATAAATATCTGAGTTTTCTACTCACTCCTGTGTCGTGGCTGATTTTCCGGGTTCTTCTAGTGAGTCTTTACAACCCGAATACATATTAGAAATAAAAGCCAAATGAATCAGTTTTAAAGACTTCTAATATATCCACATTTCTTTTCTGCAAAAGACCAGCTGCTTGACTTTCATAATTTAGTGGTCTAATCTTTTCAGGTCAGACCCACAGAGGAATAGAAATAAGTGAGAAAAGTGCCATCTGTATTGTGCTCAGTGTGCTTGACTGAAGCTGCTGCCATCTGACAGACCAATGGCAACATTCATTATGTTTGAATGTCATCTAAAGAAACACTTATTAGATATGACTGCAGCTTCATAACATTACATATATAGTTTTATTTACTTTTTATAGTTCTATAGGCAACAGTATTCTCATTTTACAGCAATTGAGGAACATATAGTGCATTGTAATTTACACACACACACACACACACAAGCAGGAATATTATATCTGCATCTCTTCTTACTGAGTGTTGCAACAGTTTGTGTTGCAACTTTAGCAGCTTGAATTACTTCTTTTTCATCCAGATTAGGTCTGACTGCAATTTGGACCTGCTGCCTCTTGTTTTGATCAATTCTCTGGAAAATGTCTGATGCTTTTCTGCATTGCAGAAAGAGTCATATGCACTGAAATGAAATATAAAGCCATACCTTTACCAGAACAGACATGATTTCATCAGTATTATTGCTACAATGAATTTAGATAATCCCTTTGATATCATGTATAATGTCAAATGAGTTACAAAGCAGAAATAATATTTCATAGCCATCTATGTATTCTAGAAAGCGTTAGGGCTTTGGGTATTCTCTTTGTGTCCAAGACAACTTTTAACAAATGCAGGCGATAATTGTGCAGACTTCCTATTTCTGCATTTTCAGGCCAGCTGTGATCTATGGAACTATCAAGAAAACATTCCATTTTGACCAGAGGCCCAAACAAAACAAGAGCAAAGCTAATCAGTCAGTGGGTGCTTCTTTTTTTATTGATCATTCTTTGCTAGAGCTGCAGTCAGGGGACGTGCAATGTGATTTAATGCAGTGATTGAGCTTTTAAACAGAGGCACAAAACCTGTTTGTTAGCAGCTTGTATGACATGCAAATTACAAAGAACATGGCATGTGTCTGCTTTGAGAGTTGTGTATCCTGTAAAATACAGGAGAATGTTGTCAAAATACAGGACATACAAACATCACAAGAATATGTGATTCTTGTTAATTTGTTTAAAATATTAGAAATCTTTCACTGAAGCTACATGACAACTGAGAACAAATTTATATATTTAAATAAATAGTGGTAGTGGACTAGTTGAAGCAACATAACTATGAAATTTTCCTCATGCATCAATGAGAGTCGATTTTAACACTTTGGTTGAAGTATGGGAGAGCTTTTAACTCTGATCCATTACATTTTTTAATAGAACTTCAGTCTTTTTATTAGCTGTGTTTCCATTGACCATAAAATTGTGCAAATTCAAAATACAAAATAAATTGTTTGATGGAAACAGCTATATTGGCAAACGTTTTTTGGTAAAAGGGTTTTGCAGTAGGATGAGATTGTTTTTTGGCTGTATCATAATGTATTTTGCGAAACTGCAACAGACACACAATTTCTCCATCATACCAGTCACATGATCAAACAACACTATCACTGGTAGAAAAGACAAAGAAGATAGCGGAAAGTGCTGCATGCTTTAAAGAGTCTGGTCTCTTGTAGGTAAACATGAAGCAAGAAATCAGAGAAAATTCCTTATGAAATATATTTGTGTTGCGTTACTGATGCTTTGGTTAGACTTTATTTTGATTTATAGGCAGAAGCAGCAATGTCCAAACTGTACACTGCACATGGACAAGTTAGAAAATGCATCAAAGCTGAGGATGATCAAAAGAGACTTTGAATTTCTTTACCAAAGATGGATTCTCCATTTTATTTTGGAAACACACATGAATATTTAAATAATCTGAACAACCCATATATTCAGAAGGCAGCCTTTTAACTTGGAGCACAGATTGAAAACCAACTGGAAATGAAAACCATCTGGTGTTTTGTTATATTATTACTGAAAGAGAGAATATTTTTATTACTTTTATCTTTTTTTCAGTTATTGGGTTAAAAATAGTTAGTTTATCTTTCTAGAAAGAGAGTTATCAAGATTTTATTTTGGCTTCTTTTGATAAAAAAAAAATCTACCAACTGACTTTCTGCTATGAGTTATTTCAAGATCTAACTAATAAAGTCATTATCTATGTTTACTACATTCACTGCTTTACATTCTTATATATTCTTTTTTCATATTTTTCCACATTTCAGTCACAAACTTAAATTTATTTTACATGAATATGCTGTGACAGACCAACACAAAGTGGAACCTAATTATGACTAGGCAAAAAAAAATAAAAATGCTCCAGATATTATTTAAAACTGTATTATTCACAGACACTCTGCATCCAGTTTGATGCAGAGTGTCTGTGAATAATACAGTTTTAAATAAAACTGTATTGGGAAAAGAATGTTTTTCCCATTCTTTTTTTTTATAAAAAAGAATGGGAAAAACATAAGATAAATATTCTTAAAATGAATACAATCAAACATTATTCCAGAAATGTTTCTGTGACCCTGAGAAAGAATGGATGAGGATCTTACAGTTTGTACTGATGAACCCAGCCAGAGGCTCCGGTTCAGAGCTCTGCTGTGTTTTGGTTTGATGGGAGCTTGTCCAATTACAAGGACGCCACAAAACTTTCAGCCCATTTCTTCACCCTCTGCAGAAACCTATCAAGTTTCTATTGTGTGTACATGCGATACGCAACACAGTTTTTTCTCTTCTTTTTCTCCCTGCTGTCTGAGCAGCCGGGAAAAGAATCACAGTTATTGTTTTCCTTCTTTGTCCTCCTGAAGGATATCCAGTTTTACCTTCTGTAAATACTATAGTTTTGCCCTCCATCTTCCAGAGGAGACTCACTGAAATTAGAAAAATTGGCCAGAGACTGCGAGCTTGGCGCTGTTGTGCTTTTCCACATCTACTTTAGAAAACTGCTGTGACTCTTCAACCAAACCTCAGTCTACTACTACTACTCTAATGCCATTTAATCAACATTTCTATGAGAGACTCTTGTCAGAGTTGGTAATGTTCGCCTTGTGCTATTTTGTCACATGCAATTTTTTCAAATATTAAGGTAATTTAAATTTTCACTTAAAAATGCATCAAAACTATTTGTAAATATACCCTGTCTGACCTCCCATACTCTTTAAAAATCATGAATTCACAGTTTTATTAGCAACCTTTTTGTAAACGTCTAATTCCTGATCTGTGGAAACAAGTAAATTCTTTAAATGCACAGTGTATTTATAAGATCTCAAAAAGCCTCATAATCCATTCTAAAAGAATTTCAGAACAGATGAGAACTAAAATCACTGACATCAGTCTGGAAACGGTTACAGCAGTCATGGTTCCACAATGAGGACAGACTGTGTAAAAATGACTGAGTTCAAAGGTCAGAGCCAATGCTGACTCAAAAAAACACAAGGTTTGTCTCACATTTACCAAGGTTTGTCTCACATTTACCAAGGTTTGTCTCACATTTACCAAAAACCTACTTCTTAAAAAGAACATCATAGACACAGTCAAACATGGTGGTGGTAATGTGATGGTGCAATGCTTCGCTGTGTGATTTGTCCCTTGCTGATGTGATTGCACTAAAGGTCTTTCAGTAGGTCATCACATTCACTCTCTCTTTTCTTTGACTCCATACCTAACTACATTGTTTTTTTCCAACCTAATGTTAATCTTTTCTCTGTCTTGTCTCTGGTTCTTTTTTTTAACACTTGTAATAAATCTTTCAGCAGATTTATTATTAAGTTGTCGAGTCATTCCAACAGCATATTTGGGGGTTGCTTTCTCCTCTGTTCAACCATTAGGCTATAATTGCAAGGCCTAAACTCACAGCAGTGACATCTCTCTCCACCTTGTTTATACTCCAACACATAAACATGTAGCTCACTCCTGACTCTAAACTTTGATATTTTTTTCTTTCTAATTTTGCTCCAAATATTGACTTTTAAATTTTTAATTAAACTTAATTTACTTGACTGTGAATTTGTAAGCTCTCTGACAGCTTTACAAAATGCATTTGCATCAGAAACACCAAAGCTAAAAGATACACACTTGCAACAAAAAACATAACCCCTTCAATTTCTACAAATTTTGTGATGTTTCCACTTTCATGATTTATTGTGTGTTGTTTTGATTTTATGTTTCAGACCAGCATAGAACAGAAAATTAGTGAAAAGTAGAAGGAAAATGATTAATAATTGTGATTTTCATTGTTTTTCAGCCAGAGGTCAGTTTACCACCTTCCATTTGGATTTCTGCTGGTTTTTGAAAAGTATCAATTTCAAAACAACACAGTGATAGAGGCTTCATCAAAATATGGAAAGCCTATCTGATGAAGGACTTTGATTCTTTTCCTGTTTAATTTGTCTTAAGAGAAAAACATCCTTTTCGTTCTTCTGATCTAAAGTCTACTGCACACCTTTCAGGATGAATGGCTATAAAATAGTGTGGTCAAGGGTCATCAAGGTAAAAAAGAAACAGCATCAGCCACCAGTTTCTTCTTCTTCTTCTTCTTCGTGTGAGAGGAGGGTGTGAGGAAGAGCGGAAGGAAAGTGAAAGAGAGCGTGTTTGTATATCTTTATCTTTTCTTACTGTCTTTTCACTGGGTGTCTAGTTTTATTTGTTTAATTGTAATTTTGTGTTAGTTGTATCACGTTTTAAGGGGTTTTTTGTTCGTTTGTTTGGGGTGTGGCCGTCGGGCGTGCCTGGCTTGCCGGCGTCTGACGGCAACAATGGTGGGTGTTGGTGGTGGGTCTTTCTCCACGCTGACACGGAAGAACGGCATCAAGGTGGGTGCCGGCTCTCCGTGCAGCGTGGAGGAAGTTTGTTTAGCGGTTGGAGAGGTGATTGGGCACGGGTCTATTCGGTCGGCTGCACGGATGAATGGGCGGTGGTTTTATTTGTGGAAAAAGTCGAACAAGCTCAACAGTTGGTGGAGGCGGGTGTCCGTCAACGGCTTATTTCTGCAAGTGTCACCGTTAACGCTACCAGCAAAAAAGGTGACACTATCGAATGTACCGCGTTCATTAGCGATGAATTTCTAGTAAAGGAGCTATCGAGGCATGGTAAGGTGGTTTCACCTGTTAAGAAGGTACCATCAGGGTGTAAATCACCTTTATTGAAGCATGTAGTTTCTCATAGAAGACAACTGTTCATGCTTCTAAACAAAAAAGATGAGGAACTAAACTTACGGTTTCATGTGAGACTAGATGACTTCGACTACGTGCTTTTTGCAACCACTTCAAATATGAAGTGCTTTGGTTGTGGACAAGAGGGACATTATAAAAATGTGTCCCGACAGGGCCGGGCTAGCCGCTTCGGTATCGGAGGAAAAGCAGCCCCCTGCTGGGCAAGATGGCGAGGCCGCTATTGCTGCTGCGGCGGGGGAACCCGCTGCTGCGGCGGGGGAACCCGCTACTGCGGCGGGGGAACCCGCTGCTGCGGCGGGGGAACCCGCTACTGCGGCGGGGGAACCGGAGAATGTTGATGAAGGGTCAGTGGAGGACGGAGATAAGAGTGGGAATGTCGGAAAAGGTGAGAGCATGGCGGTGTGTGGTGATGGGGTGAATGGTGGTGTGAGTGAGAGTGTGGAGCAGGTGAATGACGGTGTGGAAAGAGATCTGGAAGATGTGAGGGGCGATGAGGAGTCGAGTGTATGAAGGTGAGGGAAGAGAGCTCAGGCAGAAGGACAAAGCAAAAGGAAAGGCAGTGTAGAGTCGGTGGTAGGGGATGGAGCAGAGAGAGAAACGGTGAAGTAGAGGAAGACATGGACTTTGAAGCCAGTGTCCCGGCAAAGAGACGCAGCAAAAGGCAGAATGTAGTGGCTGCTGCAAAAGCTAGCAAACAAGCTAGCAAGTTGACTGTAGAGAGGAGGGAGGTGTCAGACAGCAGTGATACAGAGAGCTGGTTCTCTGACGCCAGCGAAGCCTCTGTATCAAAAATGGACAAAGAACCGAGATACCCAGCAGAAGCCTTTACAACCTTTTTAAGGCAAACAAAAGGGTTAAGGGGGTAAAATTAGAAAAATATTTCCCTAATTTAAGAACGTTTTATTTCTCTGCCCGACACCACATCAGACACAAAGAAGAATCAGATTTTACGGACACAGAAATTTACAGGTTAAAAAGATAATGTCAAAAGTTAGAAAACAATTTTAATGATGTATAGTGATTATTTATTATTTATTGTAGTGTTTTGGTGGGTTGGTTTTAGTTTTTTACACAAGATGGAGTCTTTTAAAATAGCATCTTTGAATTTAAATGGGGCCAGAGAGGTTGAAAAACGGGCATTAATTTATCAAATGTTAAAACAAAAGAAAATTGATGTAATTTTTCTGCAAGAGACACACAGTGATCACATATTAGAAACGGAATGGCGCAGAGAGTGGAAGGGAGAGGTCATATTAAGTCATGGCACATCTATGAGTGCAGGGGTAGGCTTTCTTTTTTCTAAAGCTTTTACCCCTATTGCTATTGAAACCGAACACGTTATAAAAGGGAGGTGTCTTTTAATAAAGAATTTGATTTTTTTAGCATGGTTTTTATTAATATTTATGCTCCGACTACCAATGCAGAGAAGAAACGTTTTTATGAAAAAATTGGGGAAAGACTAGGTGATTGCGGGCCAGAAGATTATGTTTTCATAGGTGGGGATTTTAATTGCACTGAGAATGAGTTTTTAGACCGCAATCATGCAGAGCCGCACCCGATAGCCCAACATGTCTTGAAGCAGCTGGTCTCGTCTCATGGCCTGGTGGACGTATGGAGGAGGATGCACGCAGGCTCCAGGCAGTACACATGGTCCCATATTAAGGAAGGTAAAATCTCTTTAGCTCGTTTAGATCGTTTTTATTGCTTTAAACACCATTTTAACGTTTTAAAACATGCCAGATTTTACCCGTGGCTTTTACGGATCATTCGTTGCTTTTAGGTAGTGTTTTTTATCAGAAACATTTTACCTAGAAGCGCGTACTGGCATTTTAATTCTGCTTTGACTTACGATCAGAGTTTTAAAGAGGTTTTAACTTATTTTTGGAACGGTTTTAGACAAACGAAGGCTGATTTTATCTCCATCAGACAGTGGTGGGACTATGGAAAGGTCCAGATCAAACTGCTGAGTCAACAGCACACTGTCAATGTCACTTGTGACATTGCCGGATCTATCAGAGATCTGGAGATGAGCATAGTGGAGCTAGAACGACTTAGTGACGCCACAGGAAATCGAGAGCATATTGAAGCTCTCAAATCAAAAAGGCTAACTTTGGCCAACCTGCTGGAGAATAAAGTCCAAGGCGCGTTGGTCAGATCCCGGATGCAAGATCGCAGAGATGGATGCTCCCTCTGGCTTTTTCTTTGGCCTGGAGAGGAAGCACGGCAGAGGAAAATGATCCACTCGTTGCTGTCGGACACGGGGCAGCATCTGAGCAACCAGGGCAGATAAGGAGGAGGGCTGTCGATTTCTACCGTTCACTGTTCCAAAGCGAGAACAGGGAGAACGACGAACTGATGGAGGAGTTCTGTGAGGAACTGCCTCAGGTCTCTGAGGAGACCAACAGCGAGTTGGAGCGCCCTCTGAGCATGCAAGAACTCCACACAGCCCTCCTGGGCATGCAGGGCCAGAAGTCCCCGGGTGTTGATGGGCTCACGGTGGAGTTTTTCAAGACCTACTGGGATCTTCTGGCCCAGGACATGCTTGAGGTGTGTAATGAAAGTCTGGCCACTGGTTCGCTCCCCTTGTCCTGTCGTAGGGCGGTCATCGCCCTGCTGCCCAAGAAAGGAAACCTGCAGGATATAAAGAACTGGCGCCCCGTGTCCCTTCTCTGCACCGACTATAAAATCCTCTCCAAGGCCTAGCCACAAGGTTAGGAAGAGCCATGGAGCAGGTCATCCACCGGGATCAGACCTATTGCGTCCCCGGCAGGTCTATGGTAGATAATATCTACCTAATTCGGGATGTTTTGGAAGTCTCCGGTTCATTGGGTTTACAAACTGGCTTGATTTCACTAGATCAAGAAAAGGCTTTTGACCGCGTTGAACACGGCTTCCTCTGGAAAATTATGGGGAAGTTCGGGTTCAGCGAGGGTTTTATCGCCAAGATCCAGGTATTGTACAGTGACATTGAGAGTGTGCTGAAGATCAACGGTAGCCTGTGTGCTCCTTTTAGGTGTGTAGAGGTGTCCGACAGGGCTGCGCGCTCTCGGGGATGCTCTACGCACTCTCCCTGGAACCCCTCCTGCAAAAAATGCGCTCAGAGAGATCCATGGCATGGTTTTACCTGGTTTTAACAACAAATTGGTTTTATCCGCCTATGCTGACGATCTCGTGGTTTTTATTAAAGATCAAAGAGACGTCAGCGCTTTAACCAAGATCATACAGAAATTCTCCATGCTGTCTGCCGCCAAGGTGAATTGGGGAAAGAGCGAGGCCCTGGCTGTTGGCAAGTGGGCTGAAGGACTCCCGGCTCTCCCCAAGGGCATGACTTGGAGGAAAGATGGCTTGAAATATCTTGGTGTTTTTTTAGGCGGAAAGGACTTTGAAGAAAAGAACTGGGGAAACGTAGAACAAAAGATAACAAATAAACTTGCCAAATGGAAATGGCTACACGGCAAAATGTCTTATCGAGGAAGAGTGCTGGTGTTAATAACCTGGTTGCCTCACAACTATGGCATAAACTTGTTGTGTTAGACCCGCCATCAAGGCTGTTGGCTAAAATCCAAACAGAAATGGTGAATTTCTTTTGGAATAACCATCACTGGGTACCGCAATCAGTGTTGTTTTTACCTAGAGAGGAGGGGGGCCAAGGCCTTGTCCACCTGGCTAGTAGAGTGGTTGTTTTTAGATTGCAGTTTTTACAGAAATATTTGACAGGATCTCCTGTATGGAGAGATGTGGCCAGCTGCATTTTGAGACATGTGAATTTATTGGAGTTGGATGCTGCTCTGTTTTTAACAAATTTTAGTCTTTTAAAGTTAAGGGAGATTCCGCAATTTTATCAGAGCGTTTTTAAATCGTGTGCTCTTTTTAAATTGCGTAGATCGGAAACGAATGACTCTCTGCATTGGCTTTTAGAAGAACCATTGGTCTGCGGAGCAAGATTAGACGTCGAAAAAGACACGTTCCTAGGACTATCAGAGACTTTGAGCAGAGCTGGACTGGTGACTTTAAAGCGGCTGATCCAATTTTCTGGAGCGGATTTTGGAGACGCCCAGGGGTTGCCGCTGCAGTCAAAATGAAGTCCACCAGAACAATGGAACGTGTCCTGGGGAAAGTAAAGGAGAGACTGGCTGCAGAGGAGAAGGATTTACTGCAGTCATACAAAGAGAAGGAATGCCTACCAAGAGACACGGATCCATTCCCAAAGGTACTCCTGAGTCCGGGCTTTGAAGAGGACAGTGGTCCCCTTTTAAAGAACACGGACTCGGAAATGGACCTGTGCAAGGTAATGCCAAAGACACTGTACAAAAACTGTGTAAAAATCCTAAACAGGAAAACACTCCAGGGGAGAGCTGTCAGCGTGTGGCTGATAAGCTAAAAGGACAGCCGATACAATGGAGGACGCTATATAACTGCCAATTAAAAAAAGGACTGGTGACCTCCAGTGGAGGGTGCTCCACGGCGCCATTGCCACAAATGCTTTTTTATCGGTCATCAATCATAATATTGTAAGTGAGTGTCCTTTTTGCACCTTATCAGAGAGTATTTTTCATGTTTTTATAGATTGTACACGTTTAACTGGTTTTTTTAGTTTTCTATCGACTGTTTTTAGTCTTTTTAAAATGCTTTTTACCAATGCAGTATTTATTAACGGTGTACCTCATAGTAAAGCAACTAGTTTTAGATCTCGGCTTTTAAACTATTTATTGGCTGAAGCTAAACTAGCTATTTATATCACTCGAAGAGATAGGATGCAGGATGGACCTCAGTTGGATGCTGTGACCCTGTGGAAAGTGAACATAAAGGCGAGATTGAGATTGGAGTTTGCTTTCCACAGGGCCACCGGGAATTTGGAAAAGTTTTTGGATTTGTGGGGATGCGATAACGCACTATGCATCATCTCAGAGAGAAACGAACTAATTTATAAAAAAATACTATTATAATGATTTTATTGATGTAAAGAGAAACATTGTGAATTGTGTATATATATTTGTTTAATAAATGTATTGGTAAAAATCAAAAAAATCTTCTTCTTCTTCTTCTTCTTCTTCTTCTTCTTCTTCGTGTGAGAGGAGGGTGTGTGAGGAAGAGCGGAAGGAGAGTGAAAGAGAGCGTGCTTGTATATCTTTATCTTTTCTTACTGTCTTTTCACTGGGTGTCTAGTTTTATTTGTTTAATTGTAATTTTGTGTTAGTTGTATCACGTTTTAAGGGTTTTTTTGTTCGTTTGTTTGGGTGTGGCCGTCGGGCGTGCCTGGCTTGCCGGCGTCTGACGGCAACAATGGTGGTGTTGGTGGTGGGTCTTTCTCCACGCTGACACGGAAGAACGGCATCAAGGTGGGTGCCGGCTCTCCGTGCAGCGTGGAGGAAGTTTGTTTAGCGGTTGGAGAGGTGATTGGGCACGGGTCTATTCGGTCGGCTGCACGGATGAATGGGGCGGTGGTTTTATTTGTGGAAAAAGTCGAACAAGCTCAACAGTTGGTGGAGGCGGGCGTGTCCGTCAACGGCTTATTTCTGCAAGTGTCACCGTTAACGCTACCAGCAAAAGGTGACACTATCGAATGTACCGCCGTTCATTAGCGATGAATTTCTAGTAAAGGAGCTATCGAGGCATGGTAAGGTGGTTTCACCTGTTAAGAAGGTACCATCAGGGTGTAAATCACCTTTATTGAAGCATGTAGTTTCTCATAGAAGACAACTGTTCATGCTACTAAACAAAAAAGATGAGGAACTAAACTTACGTTTTCATGTGAGACTAGATGACTTCGACTACGTGCTTTTTGCAACCACTTCAAATATGAAGTGCTTTGGTTGTGGACAAGAGGGACACATTATAAATGTGTCCCGACAGGGCCGGGCTAGCCGCTTCGGTATCGGAGGAAAAGCAGCCCCCTGCTGGGCAAGATGGCGAGGCCGCTATTGCTGCGGCGGGGGAACCCGCTGCTGCGGCGGGGGAACCCGCTGCTGCGGCGGGGGAACCCGCTGCGGCGGGGGAACCCGCTGCTGCGGCGGGGGAACCGGAGAATGTTGATGAAGGGTCAGTGGAGGACGGAGATAAGAGTGGGAATGTCGGAAAAGGTGAGAGCATGGCGGTGTGTGGTGATGGGGTGAATGGTGGTGTGAGTGAGAGTGTGGAGCAGGTGAATGACGGTGTGGAAAGGGATCTGGAAGATGTGAGGGGCGATGAGGAGTGTCGAGTGTATGAAGGTGAGGGAAGAGAAGCTCAGGCAGAAGGACAAAGCAAAAGGAAAGGCAGTGTAGAGTCGGTGGTAGGGGATGGAGCAGAGAGAGAAACGGGTGAAGTAGAGGAAGACATGGACTTTGAAGCCAGTGTCCCGGCAAAGAGACGCAGCAAAAGGCAGAATGTAGTGGCTGCTGCAAAAGCTAGCAAACAAGCTAGCAAGTTGACTGTAGAGAGGAGGGAGGTGTCAGACAGCAGTGATACAGAGAGCTGGTTCTCTGACGCCAGCGAAGCCTCTGTATCAAAAATGGACAAAGAACCGAGATACCCAGCAGAAGCCTTTACAACCTTTTTAAGGCAAACAAAGGGTTAAAGGGGGTAAAATTAGAAAAATATTTCCCTAATTTAAGAACGTTTTATTTCTCTGCCAGACACCACATCAGACACAAAGAAGAATCAGATTTTACGGACACAGAAATTTACAGGTTAAAAAAGATAATGTCAAAAGTTAGAAAACAATTTTAATGATGTATAGTGATTATTATTATTTATTGTAGTGTTTTGGTGGGTTGGTTTTAGTTTTTTACACAAGATGGAGTCTTTTAAAATAGCATCTTTGAATTTAAATGGGGCCAGAGAGGTTGAAAAACGGGCATTAATTTATCAAATGTTAAAACAAAAGAAAATTGATGTAATTTTTCTGCAAGAGACACACAGTGATCACATATTAGAAACGGAATGGCGCAGAGAGTGGAAGGGAGAGGTCATATTAAGTCATGGCACATCTATGAGTGCAGGGGTAGGCTTTCTTTTTTCTAAAGCTTTTACCCCTATTGCTATTGAAACCGAACACGTTTAAAAGGGAGGTGTCTTTTAATAAAGACAAAATTTGATTTTTTTAGCATGGTTTTTATTAATATTTATGCTCCGACTACCAATGCAGAGAAGAAACGTTTTTATGAAAAAATTGGGGAAAGACTAGGTGATTGCGGGCCAGAAGATTATGTTTTCATAGGTGGGGATTTTAATTGCACTGAGAACGAGTTTTTAGACCGCAATCATGCAGAGCCGCACCCGATAGCCCAACATGTCTTGAAGCAGCTGGTCTCGTCTCATGGCCTGGTGGACGTATGGAGGAGGATGCACGCAGGCGCCAGGCAGTACACATGGTCCCATATTAAGGAAGGTAAAATCTCTTTAGCTCGTTTAGATCGTTTTTATTGTTTTAAACACCATTTTAACGTGTTTAAAACATGCCAGATTTTACCCGTGGCTTTTACGGATCATTCGTTGCTTTTAGGTAGTGTTTTTATCAGAAACATTTTACCTAGAAGCGCGTACTGGCATTTTAATTCTGCTTTGACTTACGATCAGAGTTTTAAAGAGGTTTTAACTTATTTTGGAACGGTTTTAGACAAACGAAGGCTGATTTTATCTCCATCAGACAGTGGTGGGACTATGGAAAGGTCCAGATCAAACTGCTGAGTCAACAGCACACTGTCAATGTCACTTGTGACATTGCCGGATCTATCAGAGATCTGGAGATGAGCATAGTGGAGCTAGAACGACTTAGTGACGCCACAGGAAATCGAGAGCATATTGAAGCTCTCAAATCAAAAAGGCTAACTTTGGCCAACCTGCTGGAGAATAAAGTCCAAGGCGCGTTGGTCAGATCCCGGATGCAAGACATCGCAGAGATGGATGCTCCCTCTGGCTTTTTCTTTGGCCTGGAGAGGAAGCACGGGCAGAGGAAAATGATCCACTCGTTGCTGTCGGACACGGGGCAGCATCTGAGCGAACCAGGGCAGATAAGGAGGAGGGCTGTCGATTTCTACCGTTCACTGTTCCAAAGCGAGAACAGGGAGAACGACGAACTGATGGAGGAGTTCTGTGAGGAACTGCCTCAGGTCTCTGAGGAGACCAACAGCGAGTTGGAGCGCCCTCTGAGCATGCAAGAACTCCACACAGCCCTCCTGGGCATGCAGGGCCAGAAGTCCCCGGGTGTTTGATGGGCTCACGGTGGAGTTTTTCAAGACCTACTGGGATCTTCTGGCCCAGGACATGCTTGAGGTGTGTAATGAAAGTCTGGCCACTGGTTCGCTCCCCTTGTCCTGTCGTAGGGCGGTCATCGCCCTGCTGCCCAAGAAAGGAAACCTGCAGGATATAAAGAACTGGCGCCCCGTGTCCCTTCTCTGCACCGACTATAAAATCCTCTCCAAGGCCCTAGCCACAAGGTTAGGAAGAGCCATGGAGCAGGTCATCCACCGGGATCAGACCTATTGCGTCCCCGGCAGGTCTATGGTAGATAATATCTACCTAATTCGGGATGTTTTGGAAGTCTCCGGTTCATTGGGTTTACAAACTGGCTTGATTTCACTAGATCAAGAAAAGGCTTTTGACCGCGTTGAACGGCTTCCTCTGGAAAATTATGGGGAGTTCGGGTTCAGCGAGGGTTTTATTGCCAAGATCCAGGTATTGTACAGTGACATTGAGAGTGTGCTGAAGATCAACGGTAGCCTGTGTGCTCCTTTTAGGGTGTGTAGAGGTGTCCGACAGGGCTGCGCGCTCTCGGGGATGCTCTACGCACTCTCCCTGGAACCCCTCCTGCAAAAAATGCGCTCAGAGATCCATGGCATGGTTTTACCTGGTTTTAACAACAAATTGGTTTTATCCGCCTATGCTGACGATCTCGTGTTTTTTATTAAAGATCAAAGAGACGTCAGCGCTTTAACCGAGATCATACAGAAATTCTCCATGTTGTCTGCCGCCAAGGTGAATTGGGAAAAGAGCGAGGCCCTGGCTGTTGGCAAGTGGGCTGAAGGACTCCCGGCTCTCCCCAAGGGCATGACTTGGAGGAAAGATGGCTTGAAATATCTTGGTGTTTTTTTAGGCGGAAAGGATTTTGAAGAAAAGAACTGGGGAAACATAGAACAAAAGATAACAAATAAACTTGCCAAATGGAAATGGCTACACGGCAAAATGTCTTATCGAGGAAGAGTGCTGGTGTTAAATAACCTGGTTGCCTCACAACTATGGCATAAACTTGTTGTGTTAGACCCCCATCAAGGCTGTTGGCTAAAATCCAAACAGAAATGGTGAATTTCTTTTGGAATAACCATCACTGGGTACCGCAATCAGTGTTGTTTTTACCTAGAGAGGAGGGGGGCCAGGGCCTTGTCCACCTGGCTAGTAGAGTGGTTGTTTTTAGATTGCAGTTTTTACAGAAATATTTGACAGGATCTCCTGTATGGAGAGATGTGGCCAGCTGCATTTTGAGACGTGTGAATTTATTGGAGTTGGATGCTGCTCTGTTTTTAACAAATTTTAGTCTTTTAAAGTTAAGGGAGATTCCGCAGTTTTATCAGAGCGTTTTTAAATCGTGTGCTCTTTTTAAATTGCGTAGATCAGAAACGAATGACTCTCTGCATTGGCTTTTAGAAGAACCATTGGTCTGCGGAGCAAGATTAGACGTCGAAAAAGACACGTTCCTAGGACTATCAGAGACTTTGAGCAGAGCTGGACTGGTGACTTTAAAGCGGCTGATCCAATTTTCTGGAGCGGATTTTGGAAACGCCCAGGGGGTTGCCGCTGCAGTCAAAATGAAGTCCACCAGAACAATGGAACGTGTCCTGGGGAAAGTAAAGGAGAGACTGGCTGCAGAGGAGAAGGATTTACTGCAGTCATACAAAGAGAAGGAATGCCTACCAAGAGACACGGATCCATTCCCAAAGGTACTCCTGAGTCCGGGCTTTGAAGAGGACAGTGGTCCCCTTTTAGAGAACACGGACTCGGAAATGGACCTGTGCAAGGTAATGCCAAAGACACTGTACAAAAACTGTGTAAAAATCCTAAACAGGAAAACACTCCAGGGGAGAGCTGTCAGCGTGTGGGCTGATAAGCTAAAAGGACAGCCGATACAATGGAGGACGCTATATAAACTGCCAATTAAAAAAAGGACTGGTGACCTCCAGTGGAGGGTGCTCCACGGCGCCATTGCCACAAATGCTTTTTTATCGGTCATCAATCATAATATTGTAAATGAGTGTCCTTTTTGCACCTTATCAGAGAGTGTTTTTCATGTTTTTATAGATTGTACACGTTTAACTGGTTTTTTTAGTTTTTATCGACTGTTTTTAGTCTTTTTAAAATGCTTTTTACCAATGCAGTATTTATTAACGGTGTACCTCATAGTAAAGCAACTAGTTTTAGATCTCGGCTTTTAAACTATTTATTGGCTGAAGCTAAACTAGCTATTTATATCACTCGAAGAGATAGGATGCAGGATGGACCTCAGTTGGATGCTGTGACCCTGTGGAAAGTGAACATAAAGGCGAGATTGAGATTGGAGTTTGCTTTCCACAGGGCCACCGGGAATTTGGAAAAGTTTTTGGATTTGTGGGGATGCGATAACGCACTATGCATCATCTCAGAGAGAAATGAACTAATTTATAAAAAAATACTATTATAATGATTTTATTGATGTAAAGAGAAACATTGTGAATTGTGTACATATTATTGTTTAATAAATGTATTGGTAAAAATCAAAAAAAATCTTCTTCTTCTTCTTCTTCTTCTTCGAGTGAGAGGAGGGTGTGTGAGGAGGAGCGGAGGAAGAGTGAAAGCAAGAGTGCTTGAATATCTTTTCTTTATCTTTTTCTTACTGTTTTTCTGGGTGTTTGGTTTACTTGTTTAATTGTTTTTTTCTTGTGTTTAGTTTTATCACGTTTTAAGGGGTTTTTGTTCGTTTGTTTGGGGTGTGGCCGTCGGGCGTGCCTGGCTTGCCGGCGTCTGACGGCAGCAATGGTGGGTGTTGTCGGTGGTGGGTCTTTTTCCACGCTGACACGGAAGAACGGCATCAAGGTGGGTGCTGGTTCTCCGTGCAGCGTGGAGGAAGTTTGTTTGGCGGTGGGTGAGATCATTGGGCACGGGAATATAAAGTCGGTTGCACGTATGAATGGGGCAGTGGTGTTGTTTGTGGAGAAGGTGGAACATGCACAGCAGGTGGTGGAAAAGGGTGTTTCGGTGAATGGGTTGTTTTTACAAGTTTCACCGCTCACGTTACCATCCACTAAGATAATGTTGTCAAAACGTACCTCCTTTCATCAGTGATGAATTTTGATTAAAAGAACTGTCGAGACACGGAAAGGTGGTGTCGCCGGTGAAAAAAGTCCTTTCCGGGTGTAAATCACCGCTATTGAAACATGTTGTTTCTCACCGTAGACAGTTATTTATGATACTGAACAGAAAGGATGAGGAAATGAATTTGCGTTTCCACGTTAGAGTGGATGATTTTGACTATGTTTTGTTTGCCACATCAGGGCAGATGAAATGTTTTGGTTGTGGGCAGGAGGGCCACATCATAAAGATGTGCCCTGATAAGGCAGAACTGGCCAAGCCGGACTCGGAAAAGCAGCAGCCTGTTGCCGCTGAGCAGGGTAAAAAAACAAATAGTGAGGAGGATGTTGTGGAGGGAGACACTGCTAATGTTGCGGCGGGAGAACCCGCCGTAGCGGCGGGGGAACCCGCCGCTGCTGCTGCTGCTGCTGCTGGCGCGACTGCCGCTGGGAACCAGCGGTGGTAGAGGAGGATGTGACAGGAAACATTGTTAAAGAGGCGGTGGAGGACGGTGGTAATGGTGCGAGTATAGGAGAGGATGAGAGCACGGTGGTGTGTGGTGATGGGCTGAATGGTGGTGTGGGTGGAAGTGTAGGAAGGAGAGTGATGGTGTGCAGAAAGAACAGGAGGATGTGAGGGGTGATGAGGAGCATCGAGTGTGTGGAGATCAGAGCGAGGGGGGAGAGGTTCAGGGGGAGAAACAGGTACAAAGAAAAGACGGTGTGGAATCGTTTATAGTGGCTGGAGTGGAGGGAGAAACAGGTGAGGTGGAGGAGGAAATGGAGCTGGAAGCTTGTGTCCCGGTGAAACGGCGCAGCAAGAGGAAAAATGTGGTGGCTGCTGTGCAGGCCAGTAAGAAGGAAAGTAAGTCGGTTGTGGAGAAGAGGGAGGTATCGGACAGCAGTGATGAAGAGAGTTATTTCTCAGATACCAGTGAAGCTTCCGTATCTCAGACGAGTAGAGAACCGAGATACCCGGTTGAAACATTTAGAACCTTTTTAAAACAAACAAAAGGTCTCAGAGGGATAAAACTTGAGAGCTATTTCCCAAATTTAAGACTTTTCTATTTTTCCGCAAGGCATCACATTAGACATAAAGAGGACTCAGGTTTCACAGACACAGAAATTTTTAGGTTAAAGAAAATAATGTCTAAAGCCAGAAAACAATTTTTATGATGTACAGTAGTTTTTTAATATCTATTTTAATGTTTCGGTGTGTTTGTTTAGCCTTTTACCTAAGATGGATTCATTTAAAATAGCATCCTTGAATCTAAATGGGGGGAGGGAGGCTGAAAAACGGGCATTGATTTATCAGATGATGAAACAAAAGAAAATTGATATCGTCTATCTACAGGAGACACATAGTGATTGTACAATAGAAACAGACTGGGGCAAGGAGTGGGAGGGAGAGGTGATTTTAAGTCATGGCACCTCCAAGAGTGCAGGGGTGGGTTTTCTTTTTCAAAAGCTTTCACCCCACTTTCTATAGAAATTGAACATGTGGTGCAAGGGAGATGTCTTTTAGTAAAGACAAAATTTGATTGTTTAAACATGTTTTTTATTAATATCTATGCTCCGATAGCCAATGCAGAGAAGAAATGTTTTTATGAGAAAATTGGGGAGAGGCTGGGTGATTGCGGGACCGAGAATTATGTTTTTATAGGTGGGGATTTTAATTGTACTGAGAACGAGTTTTTAGATCGCAATCACGCAGAGCCACATCCGGCGGCCCAACGGGTCTTGAAGCAACTGGTCTCGTCTCATGGCCTGGTGGACGTATGGAGGAGGATGCATGCAGGCGCCAGGCAGTATACATGGTCCCACATTGTTGATAGTAAAATCTCTTTAGCTCGTTTAGATCGTTTTTATTGTTTTAAACACCATTTTAACGTGTTTAAAACATGCCAGATTTTACCAGTGGCTTTCACAGACCATTCGTTGCTTTTAGGTAGTGTTTTTATCAGAAACATTTTACCTAGAAGCGCGTACTGGCATTTTAATTCTGCTTTAACTTATGATCAGAGCTTTAAGGAGGTTTTAACTTATTTTTGGACTGGTTTTAGGGAAAGGAAAGCTGATTTTAGCTCTCTTAGACAGTGGTGGGACTATGGAAAGGTTCAAATAAAACTGCTGAGTCAACAGCACACTGTCAATGTCACTCGTGACATTGCCGGATCTATCAGAGATCTGGAGATGAGTATAGTGGAATTAGAACGACTTAGTGACTCCACAGGAAATCGAGAGTATTTTGAAGCTCTCAAATCTAAAAAGCTAACTTTAGCAAACCTGCTGGAAAATAAAGTCCAAGGCGCATTGGTCAGATCCCGGATACAGGACATCACAGAGATGGATGCTCCCTCTGGCTTTTTCTTCAGCCTGGAGAGGAAACACGGACAGAGGAAAATGATCCACTCCTTGCTGTCGGACACGGGGCAGCATTTGAGCGAACCGGGGCAGATAAGGAGGAGGGCTGTGGAATTTTACCGTTCTCTGTTCCGCAGCGAACACAGAGAGAACGACGAACTGTTGGAGGAGTTCTGTGAGGAACTACCTCAGGTCTCTGCGGAGACCAACCTGGAGTTGGAACGGCCTCTGAGCCTGCAGGAACTACACACAGCCCTCCTTGGCATGAAGGGTCGGAAGTCTCCAGGCGTTGACGGGCTCACGGTCGAGTTCTACAAGGCCTATTGGGAGCTTCTGGCCCAAGACGTGCTCGACGTATTCAACGAGAGTCTGTCTACCGGTTCGCTCCCCTTGTCTTGCCGCAGGGCAGTTATCACCCTGCTGCCTAACACGGGAAACTTGCAAGAGATTAAGAACTGGCCCCGTGTCCCTCCTTTGTACAGATTATAAACTCCTCTCCACCGCCCTGGCCACTAGGCTAGGGAAAGCCATGGAGCAGGTCATCCACCGGGATCAGACCTATTGCGTCCCCGGCAGGTCCATGGTGGACAATGTCTACCTAATTCGGAATATTTTGGAAGTCTCCGGTTCATTGGGTCTACAGACAGGCTTGATTTCATTAGATCAAGAAAAGGCTTTTGACCGCGTTGAACACGACTTCCTCTGGAAAGTAATGAGGAGGTTTGGGTTCAGCGAGGGTCTTATCGCCAAGATCCAGGTGTTGTACGGTGACATTGAGAGTGTGCTGAAGATCAATGGCAGCCTGTGTGCTCCTTTAGAGTGTGTAGAGGCGTTCGACAGGGCTGCGCGCTCTCGGAATGCTCTATGCACTCTCCCTGGAACCCCTTTTAAAGAAGATGCGATCAGACATTCACGGCTTGGTTTTACCCGGTTTTAAAGACAAATTGGTTTTATCTGCCTATGCTGACGATCTCGTGGTTTTTATTAAAGATCAAAGAGACGTCAGCGTTTTAACAGAAATCATAAGAAAGTTCTCCATGCTGTCTGCCGCCAAAGTAAATTGGGGAAAAAGTGAAGCCCTGGCTGTTGGCGAGTGGCCCGACGGACTCCCGGCTCTCCCCAAAGGCATGACCTGGAGAAAAGATGGCCTAAAATATCTAGGCGTGTATTTAGGCGAGAAAAGTTTTGTTGAAAAAAACTGGGAAAACCTAGAACAAAAAATATCAAACAAACTTGCGAAATGGAAATGGTTGCATGAAAAAATGTCGTACAGAGGAAGAGTGTTAGTGCTTAATAACCTGGTCGCATCACAACTCTGGCACAAGCTCATTGTACTAGATCCACCGTCAGGGCTGCTGACAAGAATACAGACGGAAATGGTTAATTTTTTCTGGAACAATCGTCACTGGGTGCCACAGTCGGTGTTGTTTTTATCCAGAGAAGAGGGGGGCCAGGGCCTTGTCCACCTGGCCGGTAGAGTCACTGTGTTTAGGATACAGTTTTTACAAAAGTACCTGATAGGATCTCCTGTGTGGAAGGATGTAGCCAGTTGCATTCTAAGACGCGTGAATTCCTTGGGATTGGATGCTGCTCTGTTTTTAACAAATTTTAGTCTTCTAAGGTTTAAAGGAACTCCGCAATTTTATCAGAGCGTTTTTAAATCATGTGCTCTTTTAGATTGCGTAGAGCGGAAATGACTGATTCTCTGCATTGGCTATTAGAAGAACCCTTGGTGTACGGAGCAAGACTGGATGTTGAAGAGGACACGTTCCTGGGGCTAACAGAGACGCTGTCTAGAGCCGGAATGGTGACCTTAAAGAGGCTGATTCGAGCGTCAGGAGCAGACTTTGGCGATGCCCAGAAGGTCGCTGCCGCACTGAAAGTAAGGTCTACAAGAATGATGGAACGTGTCCTGATGAGAATAAGAGAAAGATTGACTGGAAAAGAGAAGAGTTTATTGCAGGCATACAAGGATGGAGAATGCCTGCCAAAAGAAACAGATCCTTTTCCTAAGGTTCTTCTGAGTCCAAGCTTTGAAGAGGACAGCGGTCCTCTGCTAAAGACCATGGACTCAGAAATGGATTTGTGCAAAGTGGCACCAAAGACTTTATATAAAAACTGTGTGAAAATTCTAAACAAGAGAACGCTTCGAAAGAGGGACGTCAGCGTGTGGGTTGAAAGACTGAAAGGACAACCAATCCACTGGAGGACAATGTACAAACCGCCGATTAGAAAAAAGATTGGCGACCTCCAGTGGAGGATACTCCATGGCGCTATAGCCACCAACGCGTTTTTATCGGTGATTAGTCCTGGTTTTATAAATGAGTGTCCATTTTGTAGGTTGTCAGAGAGTGTTTTTCATGTTTTTATAGATTGCACACGTTTGATAGTCTTTTTTAGTTTTTTATCGACTGTTTTTAGTCTTTTTAAAATGATTTTTACCGATGCACTATTTATTAACGGAGTACGTCATAGTAAAGCGACTAGTCTTAAGTCAAGGCTTTTAAATTATTTATTAGCCGAGGCAAAATTAGCTATATATATAACTCGAAGAGACAAGATGCAGGATGGACCTCAAGTTGATGTTGTGGCTCTGTGGAAGGTAAACATCAAGGCGAGGCTGAAGTTGGAGTTTGCTTTCCACAGAGCCACTGGAATGTGCAGGGGTTTTTAGAGTTATGGGGATGTGACAAAGTGTTGTGCATCATTTCAGAAAATAATGAACTAATTTATACTGATGTTTTATTATAATGTATTTGTTTGACATAGGATTATTGTAAAACAACAAAAAAAGGAAATTGTTTTATTATTATTGTAAATAAATGTTTTGGTAAAAATCAAAAAAAAAAATCTTCTTCTTCTTCTTCTTCTTCTTCTTCTTTTTTTCATGGCGGTTGGCAAACAACTTTTAGGTGCATTACCGCCACCTTCCAGACTGGAGTATGGACCAGATGTATAACCTCTATAATCTTTCCATAATACCTGTCCTCCCAAGAAAGCTAAATATGCTGTTAAATACCACATCTTCAGACGATTTTTGTAACAAATTTCTAATATCCAATTTAGTTTCATTCCTATTTAACTCTCTGACTAACATCTCTCTTTCTTGAGTATATTTATTACATTCTAAAAAAATATGCTGTATTGTTTCTGACTTTTCACAATATGTACACATACCTGTACTATGTTTGTTAATTATTTTCAAAGTACTTTTTTAAACCCATATGCCCAAATCTGAATCTGGATATAATATCCTCCTCTTTTTTATTCCTATTACCTTTCCTACATTCCCCAACTTTTTTTGAATATTATAATAAAATGTTCCATTTTCTTCTCTATCCCATTGTTGTTTTACTTATATTTTTGACCTCGTTTCTGCTAATTTTAGTATTTAGTTCAACATTATCTCTTTTTACTGCATTTTTAGCAAATTTCTCTTCCAACTCATTTCCTATTATTCCAATGTGAACAGGAATCCAAATTAATTTAACATTGGATCCATATTTTTCCATTTAAACATTTTTTTGATTTATATCCAATACAATATCTTGTCTTGTTTCTGAAGTTTGCTCTACAATGCTTATCAATGCACTATTTGAATCTGAGCAAATCAATATCTTCTTCTTTCCTGATTCCTCACTCCATTCTATAGCCATTAATTCACCTGTATATACTGTCAGTCTATCTGTCATCCTTTTATTTGTCTTAATATTTAAATCAGGAATTATGAATGCTATTCCAATTTTGTCATTTAATATTTTAGAAGCATCTGTATACATTTGTATATAATCTCTATATTCTTTCCTTATATATCCTTCGACCTCTTCCTTTCCTATTTGTCTGCCTCTTTCCAATAAACTTAAATCAACTTCAATTTTCCCATTTAACCAAGGTGGAGTACAAGAAACATTTACCATAGGACTAATTAAACAATAATTTATATCTGCTTCATTTATTTCTTTATTAATAATCCAACCACAACTATTTATTTTCTTATTCTTTACTTTTTCTTGACAAGGTTGAAATATACTCTTTTGGGGATAACTTTCCTTGTGTCCTTAGCCACCAGTTTCAGATTCTTCTGATGCCTTTTATTCAATACATTTGCCTCAGACATCCCTTCCCTGCTTCCAAGAGCTCAGTGTTTTTTTAGCCAATTGGCAACACACCTGCAGTTGACCAGACCAATCCACAATTAAACAGGAAAGAATCAACAAACAAATCTAAACAGAAAAACAAGAACATTATTAATCTAATTTACAAACTCATCCACATAATGAAATGGTCTGAAAAATAAACCATGTTATAGAAGATAACTCAAAAAGTTACTTCAAAGAAAAAAAAAGCACTCTTTCAAAGAAAACCCTCTAATTGGTCGAACCCAGAAAGGTAATTAATGACATCATCCAGCCATTTAAGCAGAAAATACTGGGCCGCCCCCTCCCATATTCCTGCACTGCTGCCGATCTACAAGGGATAAACAATGGTGAGTAAAAAGTAGTGATGGTGAGATGAAGCCTCACGAGGCTTCATCTCATTCATCTCAACTGTCTCAAACTAAATAACCACTCTCCAACCCTAACCCTTGAGCCAAATGGTTTGAGAAAGGTTCATTTCTTGAAGCTTCATGTGCACACGAAACCGCCTACTGGCCAGGTGTATAATCACAGCCAGTTGTATCTTAACATGTGTGACGCATTGAATTTTTGTCTATTATGGCTCTGGGGAATGACGTCACAAAAGGTGTAGGACGAAATCTTTTGTCTACATAAATTATGTCATATACATATGTGTATAACAAAATATTGTTTGAATGTATTCTCTGTGTGTATTTTTTCCCAAAATAGTAGTGTCATGTGATATGGCATGTTGTGTAAAAATGCTTTTCTGTGACTCTAGAAAAATTGCCTGGGCTTAATCAAGCAGAGGACAGTTAAGTGCTGGTGGAACTCGGGAGGGGGTAGTGAATAGGCTAATGCTTGTGTAACTTGGATGATTACATGCATTTTTATTAAGAAACAACAACTTCTCCACAGTTTTTGGTTTCAAATTATTATTATTTTTTTTGACACTACTTCTCCAGCCTTTGAAAAGACACGCACACGCTCCTAAATCTCCTATCTCTCTCTCTCTGTCCTTAGCTCTCCAAACACCAAACTAACTGTCTCAAACTAAATAACCACTCTCCAAACTCTGCTATCCAAACTATCAACCTCTATCCACTCTCTCAACTGACCGCAACTCGCCTACAACAACCCACATTTTGAATGGAGCCTGTGGGGTTCATAGAGCTGTCAAACCCCGTGCCAAAATCTGAATCACTTCCCGAAGCAGTCACCTGTACAGCCGGGCAGCGAGGCTTCGGATGTCGTCGTTTTCAGCTCCTCCCCTAAATGAAGCAAGCTTCGATACGCGCTTTACGGAAACGCCCCCTCCATTACTCGACAGACGCTTTGAAGCCTCGGCAGTGGTCACATCATGTAAAAAGGAAACCAAATACCATGAATATACTTTGAAACTAAATAATCAAATTTAACCAAAAATCCAGAAGTAGTAATTTTAACCTAAACATATAAATAGATGGAAACTCCAACATAATGCTAACACAAGCAAACCCGGGATAGTAAGTGAAGCAAAGTTGCAAAGTAATGTTTACATTTAAGCATTATGACCAGCTACAGAAACTAAATTAATCAGAAATGAGAATAAGGGACAAGTGGTGAACACAAACTGAACCACTTTGTCACAAAGGCAAAGAAGATTATGAAAGAAAATATAAATTTTTGTTTTGTTTTGGGGCTCTTTAAAGGTCTATGGTCTTATGCCTGTTTCTTTTATTATACATCCAATAACTCAGCTTACAACTTGGTTCAGATCCAGTTGTGTGACAGATCTAGTTGTTATATATACTCCTTTCTCAAGACAAGACACTAAAAGGAGCCATGATGAAGTGGTCATTACTGGTAATTCATTTCTCTGCTTAATGATCATAATATAACCAAACATATTTTGCAGAATATCCCAAACATCAGAAGAATTTCCCACAGTTACATATTAACATTTTGCTCCTACTATAATAGAAAGAAATGCATCCATGAATGACCAGATTATTCCATAGAAACAAATTATCTGCATTAAAAACAAAAGCCATTAAACTTCCTTACTGCAGATTAAGGAAGTTTTTTTTTTTTTTTTTTTTTTCGTTTAAACTTGTAATCCACAGCAGGTACTGTCACAGATCAAAATACATTATCCTCTCTCCATTATTTCAGAAGCTAACTAAGACCGGTCGTTTTTCCTCTGTGTTTAACTTTATCTCTTCTCATTTCTCACAGTGTGCAAAACACCTAATCTACTTTAGGCTGTAGAAGAATACAGGCTATGGTAAAGAAGCTGTAAATTTGTGCTGAAATACTAGGAAACCCAGGCAAAAGCAAAATGCAGAGAATTCCGATGGTGGAAGGTCCACGGGAAATAAATGCTGACAGAAGAGGAAGAACTGTACCCCAGGGATCCTGCTTTAGGAGAGAAAATGATAAAGTAGGGCTAGTAATAAAAGTGCACACAGCTTTATATTTGTGTTATTAAATCTTGAGACTTTGCAATGTTCAGGGACTTTGGTTCTGTTAAGAATTAAAAGAGGAATAACTTGATTTAGCTCTTTAATTAATTCTTTGTCCGAATTCCTGTGTCTGTGTAAGTGTGCAGAGAGAAAAGAGCAATCATACGACGTCAGACTTCAGATATTCAGAGTTTTATCCAGAGAAATTCAATCCAAGAAGAACTTTACAATAAGCATCTCACCTAGAGCAAAAGTCCAAGACATGACAAAACAGAGACAAAGAATGAGTAAAAAAAAAAGACAGAAGATGCATCCTCCGGGAAAAACTCTCACTCAGCACAAGAGATTCCAACTTCTGCTGTGAAACAAACCATTTTTTATAGACTGCATATTCTCCTCATTTAAATATATGCATTAGGAGGTGTGTTCTTTTCCTTTGTGTGCTGTCTTAATGTTAATTTTATTACCTCCTGCTAAAGAGCCCCAAAAGCAGATATACGGCAAAACCCTTCTCGTATCAGCGCTGTCCAGTTTGATATATGATTGCAGCTGCAGCGCTATCTGTGCCTCAAAATGTTTCCACAAGAAAGTAGTTTGTATTTTTAACCAAGCTGCACACAATGTAATGCTAAATAATGACTATAAGTTTGGATCTAATAAGTAACTAATTAAAAACATGCTTAAAGAAATATAGTTAATTCTAATATAGATAAAATTATTTATAAAAAGTTTTAAGATCCTAGTGAACTTTTGAACCATGCTAAGGAATTTGTTAATTGCCTGGCAGACAGACTCTCTGTGTAAGAGATTCTAGGCCTGTCTTTTCTGTAGAATCCTCCCTAAGAATTTATATAAGTTCAGAGATTCAGCAGTTGTTTTAGTTTGGATCTTTATCTAAATTTATGTGAATGTAGAGTGTACTTTAACTTTCTATGGTATATTTCATATGTATCAAAACTATCCTGTGCAGTATTGTGCTAATTTAAAATATTATTTCAACAGTTCCATTGTAAATTTTGGGCTTAAAGTAGTAGATGGGGTAATGGTCAGTTCTACACTGTGTCATTCATAAAACTTGAACCTTCATTTTGTCTCAGATCGATCAAATAGACAAAATTTAAAATTTAGTCTATTTTTTCCAGGTTTTTATTGATCAGCAGCTCATCCTATTCTTGGTAAAGTATTGTCAAGACAAGAGGATGTGACTGTTAATTTCTGTAATAAAGTATTTTAGAAGTACCAAAAGGCCTATGTATATCTGCAGCAACTAAAATAGCTTTTAAATCTAATTTAGTGGTGAAAATCTTTAATCATGTGCAGTTAGAATAGATGTTATTTCTTGACACCTACTAAGACCAACAGTCTGGATGTCTTTTTTATGTCTGGGTCTCTCTAAGGAACTTTCACAGTTTTATTTTGAAATTCTTTAGCAGGGCCCAGAGCTGCCTTAGTTACTTCCGGTATTTAGAGGGTGGCTGAATAACACGGAGCCCTGTCTGTCAAAATGTAGTTCCAGTTTACATAATAGACATCTAGCAGTCCTCTAACCGCTTCCTGTTCACCGAGGTGGGACTGAAACACGGTAGGTTGTCCTTGGAGACATTTTACTGACTGCTCCTTTAGCTTCCCTATGAAAAAAAAAAAAAACACTCACTGCAGTTTGAACGACGAATACCATAATTTTTCTTCGTTCAGTGGTGTATTTGCGTGTATGGCACACCTCCAAGTCTACTCGGAGATGTTTTGAGTTACTTGCCGATTTGGATTCTAAGCGAAATCTGGACATCAAAAAATAAATAATTAATAAGTAAAGATATGGACATTTGAATGTTGGCGCTCAGAAAACGAGATTGTAAAAGAAACCAGTTCTGAAAATTCTTACTCATCTTTTCTCCTCTAACTTGTTCTTGGGAATATTCATTTACATTACTTAGTAAATTAAAATTAAAAATGTAACTACAATGTATTTTCTTGCAGAAAGAATAGTTATGTATTTTCATAAAATGCAACATTTTAAAATATAAATGTCAAATACCTATATTGTTCTTAACTGCAAGTGTTGTGTCCATTAATAACATGTTGGGACTATTTGTAATTTAGAAGCATAATTTTAAAAAAAGATAGACTTAAGTTGCTTGGGTAGAAACAAAAATCCTATACTGTACCATTTAACATAAAAATTATCTACTAATTTCTATTAGTTGTATTTTGTACTGTATTTATTTTCCAAATGAATTATTAAAATTGTGTGCAGAGCATCATAACCAAGCTAAGTCACACACACACAAAAAAAATCGAGTCATTCAAATCGATTGTTCATGAATGTCACATCAATACTGTCAGCAGGTACTTGACTTATCTAAAAATATATTTTTTATAGATATTCAGATTTTGATCCATTTTCCAAATAGGCTGGGAGCTTCTGTTTTGTAATGGAGTCATCTAAGAACCCTGAACTCTTGTGGGAATACTCCATGGAACACACTGGAGGGTTTCTCAGCAGTCCTGAAAACGGCATGATATTCCCTCAAATAAGAGAAAAACAATAAATGTAATATGTTCAACAATGCTTTCTTTCAGCCCTAAGGAAACCCAACGTAAATAATAATTTTATTTTAGGTGTTATTGATGCAGTTAGTAGGTGAAGGCATGGTGCTCACCATCTCATCACCATCATATCACACTTTAAGCAGAGCCACACTAGTGCAGTCCAAGGCCAGGCAGACCTCGCTCGTTGTGCCAGAGGCATGCTAAAAGCTCTGCAACTCACTTAGCGAAACTGATCATATAAGTAGTCCTGCTGTTGTTTTCTTTTCACCAATATCTTTATGCTGGATATTGTCATCTCCAAAGTATCTTTCTTTGTAGCATCTGTTATCGGTGTGTATTGAATCATATTAATAAGCCTTCTGTTTACTTTCAATGTGCAACTTATTTCAAATCAAATCAAATCAAATTTTATTTGTATAGCACATTTCAGCAGCAAGGCATTTCAGAGTGCTTTACATCATAAAAACAAGAACACAAAGTCATGCAACACATAATAAATTTGTTACATATTACATTTCAACAATTCTAAACAGGTGTGTTTTTAGTTGAGATTTGAAGGAAGTCAGGGTTTCTGCTGTTTTACAGTTTTCTGGAAGTTTGTTCCAAATTTTTGGTGCATAGATGCTGAAAGCTGCTTCTCCTCTCTTGGTTCTGGTTCTGGAGATGCAAAGCAGTCCAGAACCAGAAGACCTGAGAGGTCTGGAAGGTTGATACAACAACCGCAGATCTTTTATGTATTGTGGTGCTAAACCGTTCAGTGATTATAAATTAACAACAGTATTTTAAAATCTATTCTTTGAGCTACAGGGAGCCAGTGGAGGGACTTTAAAAGAGGTGTTATGTGCTCTATCTTCCTGGTTTTAGTGAGAATGCGAGCAGCAGCGTTCTGGATCAGCTGCAGCTGGAGGATTGATTTGTTGGACAGGCCTGTGAAGACGCTTTTTAGGCCTGTCACGATAACAGATTTTGCTGGCCGATAAATTGTCTCAAAATTATTGCGATAAACGATAATATTGTTTGAAGACCTTTTTTACATTGATTTAATGGAAATTACATAATAATACATGCGATTTCCTGCCAAGAGGCAGGAAACACTTTACTTTCAAAAGACACTTAACACTGGCACTGATACACAAAATAAATAAAACAACCAAAAATAAAATAGATTCTTAGTCTCCATTAACAATAAATGTACTTGAATAAAAATTAAACAACATAAAGCCAAAGTGGAAATAAACACTTCATTCAACCAAAAGAGTGCAGATTATGAAGTCAGTTTATTGCCCTTCAGTGATAATTAGATTTAAATAGAGAAGAATCCGACTGCCTGATGCAATAGTTCAAACTACAGGATTTTTTTTACCCGAACGACAATCTTAGAACGTTCTTCGTTCTGAGATTGTCACTTGTGTGTTACGGTCAGTGGCGGAGCTAGACTTTTTTTCAAGGGGTGGCCAAAGGGTGAGCAAGGCTTTATCAGAGGGGTCCATATACAAATGATGAACAAAAGGAAACAAATATTTTCTCACACACACTCAAATTAAAATGGTTTATTTAACTAAGATTTGCCATGACCAAACAAGACGTTAAATGGCACTATGGAACAGTGAACATGTAAATGTAAATTCAGAGCCCAGAATATCACCAAAAACAAATTCTCAAAAATAAATAAATAAACTGGTGCTTCTGGTGTGCAATAGGTTGTGCTGGGTGGGGGCAGTTCAGTGCCATTTCCTCCTGCTTCACTGTCCTCCCCAGAGTCTGACTCTGAATCTCTATCACCCTCATCTCTCTCTGGAACTTAATTGGAAATGCATAAACAGACACAATAAAAAAATGCAAAAAGCATCATGCTAACCTTTAGAATTAGGCTTATTGGATTTTAATACTTAATAACTCTCTGTACAGCTCTAACCCGCTGGTGATCCACTTGGGCCTGGAGTCTCCTGGCTGGATTCTTCAGGTTGGTCACTGCTGCAGAGTTCTGTCTGGTCCTGGTCACTGCTGCAGGGTTCTGTCTGGTCCTGGTCACTGCTGCAGGGTTCTGTCTGGTCCTGGTCACTGCTGCAGGGTTCTGTCTGGTCCTGGTTTTTGCCTCTTTAAGAAGAACTGGGAGATTTTCCCTTTTCTCTTCATTTTGGCTCTACACAAAATAAGACAGCCTGGTATTTAGACTCCATGACTGTTTGGCAGAGACACTATTTTAACTATTATTTAAACTATAGTTTTTAGTTTTCTGTAGCTAGCTAAAATACTAAATTCAAAAAAAACATTAATTAAAATTAATTAAAATAACTAGTGAGGTTATAATTCAAAGCTTTCATATGACATAGCCTACTTACATTTCAGTCATTATAAAACTTAATGGTTTTTCACATATTCTTACCACACATTTCAAGCAAGAGCTGGGAGATATAAAACATTACAGGGCAGCATGTCACTAAAACATATGTTAAAAGAATCTGTCTAAAACACGATCTACCAGCACTAACATGGCTAATATAATAAACGAGGCACTATGCAGCGGTACACAACCATTTTTCTTTTTAGAAATGTATGACAAGTGCCGCCTCTCATTAGGAAGGTAACAGCGGTTACCGCTGAGCGGTAAAATGTTAATACCTGCAAAACTCCTCGACGGTGTAACTCTAAAGCAGTTGATGTGTTTTGGATCAAGCAGGATTCTCCTCGTGCTTTCTGAGGGGAAACACGGGGGGAATCCCGAACAGCTGACACGGCGCAACCCGAAGTCCAGCAGACATCGGACACAACATGAATGTTTATTCAACAGTTCGTGCAAAGAAAATATAAATAACTAGGGGAGGAGTTGGAGCGAAATTTCTACCAGAAAACCCGGTAACTTTTCAGCAGTTCTTCGTTAACGTGACATAAATAGGTTATAATGATTGTCATTCTGTCAGTACTGACACTAGCCACACGCATTGCAGGTAGATTGTAGTAAGGAATTGATTAATGCCTCGTTTCAATATTAGTGAACTAGGCTTATTATTTTGAGTCCATTGTTGGACACAACGCGGTTCGATCGAACCGTTATAGCTAGGATTTCTGTCGGCTAATGTGTCTCTCAGGTTTTGATAATGAGCCGACAATCCGCGACATCAGGTGGTGCAGCGCGCGCTGGGCATTACACTAAGGAAATAAGGAAGGGAGGGTCAGTGGAGAACACCGGAGTTGAGCCTTTTTTCATTCAGTGTCATCAACAGTAAGAGATGACACGATATAGCCTTTAATTAAAATGAGGTCGATAGTTTTAACTTATAGTGCGATTAATTGACTTATCGTTTATCACGACAGGCCTAACGCTGTTGTAATAATCAATGCGACTAAAAATAAATGCATGGATGAGTTTCTCTAGATCTGGCTGAGACATTAGTCCTCTAATCCTGGAGATGTTCTTCAGGTGATAGAAGGCCGACTTTGTAATTGTCTTTATGTGCCTCACAAGGTTCAAGTCTGAGTCCATCACTACTCCCAGGTTTCAGGCCTGATCGCTAGTTTTTAGTTGTAATAACTGAAGCTGTGCATTGACTCTAGATCGTTCCTCTTTAGGTCCAAAAATAATGACTTCAGTTTTGATTTTGTTCAGCTGGAGAAAGTTTTGACACATCCACACATTTATCTGTTCTAAACATTTATTCAGTGATTGGATGGGTTCAGAGTCAACTGGTGACATCATAGTGTAGAGCTGTTATGGTAGCTAATATTATTTCCTGTTATAACCTGAGCTAGTGGGAGAATATAAATATTAAATAAGAGGGGTCCTAAGATTGAACCTTGGGGTACCCCACATGTGACCTTTGCCCTCTTTGATGAGAAGTTTCCAATTGAAACAAAGAATCCCTGTTCTTTAAGTAAGATTCAAACCAGTCGAGCACCGAACTGGAGAGTCCGACCCAACTTTCAAGTCGATTCAGTAATATATCATGGTCGACAGTGTCAAAAGCTGCACTGAGGTCCAACAGAACCAGCACTGTGGTTCTCCCACAGTCCGTATTTATATGGATATCATTGAATACTTTTACGAGGGCAGTCTCCGTGCTGTGGTGAGCACGAAAACCAGATTGAAAAGAGTCAAAGCAGTTGGTCATCATGAGGAAACTATTTAATTGTTTACACACAGTTTTTTCTATAACTTTGCTGATGAATGGGAGGTCAGAGGTCGGCCTGTAATTCTGCAATAGTGATTTGTCCAGGTTGTTCTTTTTTAACAGTGGTTTGATGACTGCTGTTTTCAAAGCCTGGGGGAAAACACCTGATGTAAGCGATGAGTTTACTATTTGGATCAGCTCAGTAGCAATAACAGGCAGGACTTTCTGAAAGAAATGTGTGGGTAGGACATTCAGACAGCAGGAGCTTGAACTTAATTGACTTATAATTTTTTCTAGGGTTGTATAATGAAGTAGTTGAAAATGGGTCATTTTTTCTGTATTTGTTTTGTTTGGATACAGCAATGCTTCTGGCTTTGAAGTTGATTTGCCAAAACCAAATCAAAAGTTTCACATTTATGAAACGGCTCAATTTATTCTGTAAGCAAGCTGATTTAAACACAAAGTTTATTGTTTTAAATATCCAAAATTGACATTTAAAGCATGCAGTGATTCCGTCATGACTTCAGCAAGTATATTTGGCAAAAAAAAAAAAAAAACTTTTCTAAGAAATTGGTGGTTTTTGTCTTTTTCTCAGTTTCTGCTCTGCTGACTCATTCATACATTTGTCATCTCATGTCACATACAGTGGTTCTCCATGATGGTATTACTGCAGGACTGACATTAAATTAGTTTCAGGTTAACACAATGAAATTGGTTACTTCATTGTGTAAACTTGTGGTTATATATATCAGAAATACTGAGGCAGGTTCAAATGTTTCTTCACGTTGAATCTGTAGTAGAGCATCCTCTACTGTGCAGAGCATATAGAGATATAATACTTCTTTTATGCTGCTTGGCTCAAAATGTTCCCTGACCTCAACAATTAGCCTTTCCTTCTGTGAAAGCAGAACAGAGCCCACCCTGAAAGCAGATTGAAACAGAAATTATGTATTTTCTTACTCTTTTTTTTTTTCTCTGTGGACGCTGTTCAAAGTGTTCTGAGCTGTGGAGCATCAGTGTCTGGCCCATTGCCACCTGTATGTGGGGAGCTCTAATAAAAAATAATGGCTGTTGACCGTATCTTTCACGTTCACAGTCAGTCAGCAGCCTCAGGTTATCGCCTCTGTGACTCCACTTAGCATAATTGCCTCTTAAAGTTTAAAGGCAGCCAGATGACCAGAGGCTCAGTGGGGATGTTGGACTTGTTTTGTTGCAGAACTCCCTGGTGTTTGCCTCATTAATGTGTCCCTTCTGCAAGATGGGTCGGGCTAGCCTTGAATCCAGCAGCCAGGCTAAGTGATGTGTAATAGGGAAGAATGTTTCAGTAATCCACATTTTTCAAAAGCTTCTGTTTTTCCAGAGGTGAATACAGTTGAGTGGTTATGTTAGGTGAATGGAACTGACTGTGAGGAGATATTTTTTTATTCTATCACCTGGGTTGTATGCTATGATATCTATGGAAATGTTTATTCCCCCTTCAATTCAATTTAAAAGTGCTTTACATCATAACAAAGACAAAAAACACAAAGACATCAAGCGGGGGTTCTTGCCTTTGTATCCACAAAAGGTTTACTAGTTACACTCCTACTGTGTTATATGGAACAAAATAGCTACTGGTATTTTTATTCCCAGTCACCCAGTTAAAACGATGTTAACAGCCTTTCAACGGGCTTCCAGCACGAGGCTCCATACACCTCTTTCATGGCATTTCCAGCAGGGACTTCGTCGTCCCTCACAGATTTTTGTACAATTTTATGGTACCTGTTAGTGTCTAGAACAGGGGTGCTCATAAGGTCGAGGCAGAACTGATCAATCGCAGCCTGATGTAAAAAAAAAAAAAAAAATGTCAGCCTATCAAACATCACATTACTTGATTGACATACAGGGCAACCATTCAGATGACAGCTGAATTTTGGGAGGGAGAATATATATGTAGCATCCCGATCCACACTCCTTTCCAGTAGATGGGGATTAATGCACATCAATAAGTTGTTTGCCAACCGCCATAAAAAAATGAAGACGTTGCTAGCGCAGCAAAATAAATTACGATTTTAAGCCCTTGCTAAAACATATGCTGATCAAAATGAGTGAGAAAGTTGGACCAAGTAAGAAGGCAAAAACATATCACTTTCATACGGAATGGGAGGTGGACCTTTTTTTCACAATGTCTTTTTCGAAGTGTGTTTGCCTCATCTGCCCGGCTGTCATCGCAATACCAAAGAAGGGAAATGTGGAGCGGCATTTTCGGACGGTTTATGGAAAATACGGCAATGACTTTCCGCCAAAAAGCCAGCTGAGAAAGAAAAAGGTGGAGGAACTAAATTCACAGTTGTTCACTCAACAAACTTCAAAAGCGAAAGCCGCCACCGAAGCATTGTTCCGGGTGAGTCACCCCATTGTTAAAAACAATAAGTCCTTCCAAGTCGGAGAGATGGTAAAAGAAGCATTCGTTGAAGCAGCTGTGTGACGGCCCTGTTGTCACAGTCCTGTGCGTGTCATGTGATTTACTAACTATCAATTAAGGTCCTCAATGTGGGAGGCGCTTCCATCACCTGGATGGTATATAAGGAGCACCGTTCCATTCATGGGGGTGACTGCAGAAGCCACCACGCGCAGACGACCCGAAGATCCAGGCTGAAACCAGGCTGAAGGGGCCAGGAGTGATGTCTCCTAGACAATTCAATTCTTTTAATAATAAACGCCTTTCATGGGCTTAATATCACTGGTTGCCGTGTCCCCCTAATTTTGTTGGGGCTTAACAAATGGGGGCTCGTCAAACACAAGACTTTTGCAATTTGGAAAATTGTTGGTTTGAGTGTGTGACGTTTTCATTCACCTTTTTCCTGTTTGTAGGAGTGAGCAGTGACAACACCGTTGGGGGTGGGACAAGGCTTTGTTAACCAGTTTGTTTGTTGTAGGCAGCTGTGGTGCGTTTTGTTGGTTGGTCTAAAAGACAGGTGAGTGAAATATTGTGGGGTTTGTGCGTCAGAGTGGTTCTCTTTTTGTGATTGTGTCTCCTGACAGGCTAAGAGGTGCTGTTGCTTTAGACTTCACCTGTTTGTTGTTTTAGTAGTGTTGTGGGGGTTTGCGGTTGGCGTTCACTGTGCAAGCAGTGATCTCGGGGGCAATCCGTGAGATTAATTTCTCACTGGTTTGGTGCTTAATAAACCCGCCACCGATCCACGTGAAGAGCCAGGAATCAGTTAAACAGGTGAGTTCTGACAGGCAGGTAAAGTATAGTGGGGACATGATTGCTTTGGAACCATTACGCATTCTTTCACTTTAAGCTGTATTTGTCGTTTAGTTTGTGTTTTTCTCCTGTAGTGTATGATTGCGGTTTTTCTTAAAAATATGGAGTTTGATCTGGACGACTTTGTAGCTAAACCTTCTTTGGAGAAGTTTCATGCTGCTCGTAAAAGTGATCTCGTAGCCATTGCTGCTCAGTTTGAAATACCTGTGATTAAACAAGAGAAAAAGAAGGTTATTTTTTGCTCATTGATTGAGCAAAACGTTTTGCCACCTCCCGAATCAACCACCCAGGGTGACGTTGGGGCGTCTCCGAGTGAGGTGCGCAAAATGGAATTGGAGTTAGAGATGCGTCGTTTGGAGCTCCGAGAGAAAGAGCTGCAGCATCAGGTGGAGATGCGCAAATTAGAATTGGAGGCAGCTGCGAGGCGCGACTCGGCGCGCGTTTCAGTTGATCAAGATGGCAGTTCTGCAGGGGCAGAGTTTGATATCAACAAATGTATTTGCTTGGTTCCACCTTTTACCGAATTGGATGTGGATAAATATTTCATCCTGTTTGAACGTGTGGCAAAAACACTGAGGTGTCCTCAGGATGTTTGGCCGCTGCTTCTGCAGTGTGTGTTCACTGGTAAAGCACAGGAAGCCTATGCCTCGCTGTCACCTAGTGACAGTTTAAATTATGATAAAGTGAAGAGTGCAGTGGAAAAAGCTTATGAGCTCATGCCGGTGGCATATAGGCAGAAATTTCGCCGCTATAAAAAAGCCGATCATCAGAGTTATACTGAGTTAGGTCGCGTTAAAACTGCTTTATTTGATCGGTGGTGTGCTGCACAAGATGTTAAGAATTGTGATCAGCTCCGCGATCTGATGTTGTTGGAGGAATTTAAAAACTGCTTACCGGAAGACATTGCAACTTACATTAATGAACAGAAAGCTAAAAACATTTCTGTGACCGCGGGGTTGGCGGACGAGTACGTGCTGACTCATAAGGATTATTCGGGTTCTGTGGGTTTTAAACGCTATTTTGGCCGAGATGTGAGCCGCAGTGATCGGGTTGGTGGTGTCACTAAGCAAATGGAGACGAGGCAGTTTAAAAATCCGGTTGTTCGGGATGATAATCGGGTTTGTCACTACTGTCACAGACGCGGACATATTAAAGAAGATTGTCATCAGCCTAAGGGTGAAACAAAAAAAATTCAAACTGCTCCTAAAGGAGTTGGTTTGGCTGCGCCAGTGCGGAGTCCTTTAGAGGACACGAAGAACACTCCGTCTTCTGAAGTAGGTGTTTCATACCTACCTTTCATTCGTGAGGGGTATGTGTCACTGTCAAATGGCGAGGGAAAGGTTCGAGTTAAGATTCTGAGAGACACTGGGGCGTTTGACTCTTTTATTAGAGCTGACGTGTTGCCGTTCTCGGCTGAGTCTGAGACAGATGCCTGTGTTCCAATTCTGGGAATGGGATTAAACATGATGTTTCTGTGTTTCTTGATTGCGAACTGTTTGTTGGTGACATGCAATTGCCCGTGCGCCCTGCTTTGCCAATTGATGGCGTCTCTGTGATTTTGGGTAACGGTTTAGCAGGAACTCGTTTGTGGGCGGACGCTGCGCCATTAGACGGCCTGGTTACGTCAGAGCCAGTTGAGCAAGTCATTCCTCAGACTGAGGGGAACGGGGAATTTGCAGATGTGCTTACCGCATGCGCAGTTACTCGGGCCATGGCGCGCGGTCAGAGTGTGAGACGAGAAATGTGTGAAAATTAATTTGCCTTTGTCTAGTTTTCCCATGTCTCTGTCTCGCAGTGAGTTCGTGACGGAACAACAAGCTGATGTTTCACTGAAGACTCTTTTCGATCAGGTTCGCCCATTAAGTGAAATAACTGATTGTGCTTGTGGATATTTCCTGCAGGATTCATTGTTGGTGAGGAAATGGTTACCACATGCTGACGTTGTGGGTGAGCCAGTATTACAAATAGTGGTTCCCATCAAGCTACGCTCCGCAGTGTTGAAAGTTGCTCATGATGAATCTGGCCATTCTGGTGTACGTAAGACGTATGATCGAGTTTGCGACATTTTTTCTGGCCCCGTCTTAAAAAGGACGTTTCGTCTTATATTAAGATGTGTCATGTCTGTCAGCTCATTGCTAAGCCCAATCAGGTTTTGAAACCGTTCCCTTTAAGCCCAATTATCGCTGCATCTGAACCATTTGAACATTTGATCATAGATTGCGTGGGTCCGTTGCCTCGCTCAAAGGCTGGGTCTTCATATCTACTCACTGTGATGTGTCAAACTACACGTTATCCAGCAGTTCTTACTCAGTTCTTTTCGGTGTTTGGCATCCCTAAAGTAATACAGTCTGACCAAGGAACAAATCTTTCATCACATTTGTTCAGTCAGGTTTTGAAACAGCTGTGGGTGCAACACAGTAAAGCGACAGCATATCATCCAGAGAGTCAGGGGGCATTAGAGCGCTTCCACTAGTCTCTGAAGTCTTTCTTACGCGCTTACTGTACAGAACTGGCAGGCGACTGGGAGGAAGGTTTGCCTTGGCTGAAGGTTTGCCTTGGCTGCCTTGGCCGCCAGGGACGTAACACAAGAAAGCACTGGGTTTAGCCCAAATGAATTGGTTTTTGCACACAACGTGAAGCCGTGGCTGTGGTGGCGGACGGGCTGAAAGAGTCTGCTCCACCGAAAAACTTGGTGAATTACGTAAATGGTTTTAGAAGACGTTCATATCTGGCACGGGAACTTGTTAAAGAGAAACTGACTGTGGTGCAGGAAAAAATGAAAAGTTTGTTTGATCGTTGTGCTGAGGCGCGCTCATTTTTGTCTGGTAATCAAGTCTTGGCTTTGTGTCCGGTCACAACTTCTCCTTTTCAGGCGAAATTTACTGGCCCATATACAGTTCTGAAGCGGGTTTCCGATCAGAACTATTTAATATCGATGCCGGAGCAGAGAAAGAAAACCCAGTTGTGTCATGTCAACACATTAAAACCATATTATGCTCGTGATGATTTATTTCAGCCACAGGGTACTGATGCCACGCCTGCATGTGCCGTAAACAGCCTTGCTGGGGGGAGCGAGACTTTCAGCACCACGGACAGCGCACTATTACCTGTCGAAGATGACGGCAGTACGGATGGGTTGGACAGCGCTCTGATTCATGGGCGTCTTAAAAACTCTGAAACTTTGGGTGAGCTGGACACGTTGTTGGCTCACTTACCTGCAGGTTGTGCTAAGCAGTTGGCAGAGTTGATAAGTGAATTTCCATGTCTATTTTCGGACACGCCAGGTCGCACACATTTGATTGAACACGATGTGGATGTGGGAGACGCTAAACCAATCAAGCAACGGTTTTACAGAGTGAATCTGGAGAAGCGTAAGCACTTGGATGCAGAAGTAGATTATATGCTTTGTACTGGGATTGCAGAACCGAGTAAGTCCAGTTGGGCATCGCCGTGTATTTTGGTCCCTAAGTCGAACAATACGCTGCGTTTCTGCTCAGATTTTCGTAAGCTTAACGCTGTTACTAAACCAGATTGTTTCCCGCTGCCGAGAATGGATGATTGCATCGATCAAGTGGATTCTACTAACTTTGTTAGTAAATTTGACCTTTTAAAGGGTTACTGGCAGGTACCACTGACTAAACGTGCACGTGAAGTGTCTGCATTTGTTACGCCTACAGGCTTGTATTCTTATACAGTCATGCCATTTGGTCTGAGAAATGCGCCAGCCACGTTCCAAAGACTAATGAACAGAGTGGTTGGTGACATGACTGGTTGTGCGGTCTATTTGGATGACGTGGTGGTGTATTCTGACACCTGGGGAAAGCATGTGGAGTCACCCCATCGTTAAAAACAATAAGTCCTTCCAAGTCGGAGAGATGGTAAAAGAAGCATTCGCTGAAGCAGCTGACTCATTGTTCCTAGACTTTAAAAATAAGGCAGAGATATTATCTTCAATCAAAGATCTGCAACTGTCAAGAAATACAGTTACCTGGCAATGTGAAGCCATGGCTGAGGATTTAACCCAGCAAATGTGGAAGGACATCGGAGATTGTGAGTGTTTCTCCCTGCAGTTTGACGAATCTACAGATATGAATGACACAGCCCAGATGTGCATTTTCATTTGTATGGTGTTTAGTGATCTTAGTGAAAAAGAGGAGCTATTGACAGCACTTCCCATGAAAGAACAAACGTGAGGAGAGGACATTTTTCAGACATTTAAAAACCTTAGCGAGAAAACTCAGCTCCCAGTGTACAAATTGGTGTCCATTACCGCAGATGGAGCACCTGCAATGGTTGGACGTGTGAATGGATTTATTGCAAAGTGCAGGCAGGATGATGTATTCCCAGTCTTCTTGAATTACCGTTGTATAAACCACCAACAAGCGTTATGCGCTAAAATGCTCAACATGAAAGAGATTATGGATGTGGCAAAAAAGATCACCTGTTCTGTCTGAGCCAGATCTCTTCAAAGATGGTTATTCCGTGCACATCTGGAGACGGCTGACTGCAACCACTCTGATTTGTTACTACATACTGATGTGAGATGGCTTAGTCGTGGGAAATTCCTCCAAAGATTTCGAGAACTCTGTCCGGAGAAGTTTTTCCGTGTATCTGGACATGGAGAATACAAGCAACTAAATGATGGTGAATGGCTAGTGGACTTGGCATTTTTAACTGATCTGACAAACTTGTTGAATGAGCTTAACTTTGAGCTGCAAGAAAAAGACAAAACAGTGACCAGTATGAATAGCTCAGTTAATGCTTTCAAACAAAAGATGCAACATTTTGCCTCAAAGCTGCAGTGCCATGATTTGGCAAATTTTCAGAACTTGGCGTCAAAGCTGGAGATGCAAGGGAAGGCCCACGAACAGCTTGAAAGTGCACGCTACTTGGAGCAGATGAGGAATTGTCTGTCAGAGTTTGACAAACGCTTTCAAGACTTTTCTTTGCTTGAGCCAATTGCTACATTCATGTGCTATCCTTTCCAGGAAGATGCTGAGTTCTGGAACTTACTCACAGAGGAAAAATACCCCAACATGAGGAAATGTGCGACTCCCTTGACTGCATTATTTGGCTCCACTTATTTATGCGAATCAGCCTTTTCCTACATGAAGATCATTAAATCCAGATATCGTTCCTCCATGACTGATGCACATTTGGAAATGTGCTTGAGGCTGACTGTCAGCAGCTACTGTCCGGACTATGCATCCCTGGCTGTTTCAAATCAGTGCAGGTCATCAAAGTAAACTTGGGTAATTATAAAAAATTTAAATAATTTTTTATTGGCTTATTCAGTAATGCAAGGTACATAAACGTACATTGTACATACAAAGAATACATAATAAATTTGAAAATAGTTATGTTTAGCATTTTTGTCGTCGTGGGTTGGTAGATCTTTTTGACTTGGTTGTTTTATAAGTAGCTCACATGGTGAAAAATTGTGAGCACACATGAATTTACAGGGTTTCTGTTTCGCGCAATGACCCTCAGCCATTTGCCATTTTTCTTCCGGCATGAGGCTCCGTACACCTCTTTGCACAGAATTTCGCTTAGGGACTCCGCCGTCCCTCTCGGATTTTTGTGCAATTGCAACGTAGAATCAACAATCAAAACATTACATTAAGTCAAGTTCCATCATTAAATTAGTAGTTGATTACATTTCAAATACAATTCTAAACAGGTGGGTTTTTAGTCGAGATTCAACACTCAGCTGTTTTGGAGTTTTCTGAAAGTTTGCTCCAAATTTGTGGTGCATAGATGCTGAATGCTGCATAACAATGACCATTCTGAATCTGTCCTTTGCTGCCTGTGGTTTTATGGGAAACATCTATCTGATCCACAGAGATTCAAACTTAAGCATGGAAGGTTAAAGAAATTAATTCATTTCTGCCAATAATTCAATAAAAAACATTCTATTTATCTCAAAAGGAAATGAAATGTTGCTGTAACTAATATCATCTAATTATCATCTAATTATCTTCAGAGTTATTGTGGATGGTGTTACTGTGGGCAGTAAGTATACACTAGCTTTCTGTCTTGCAGTAAATCTGAAGGGCCCTCTGACTGAAGACTGATGCTGATTGGAGCATAAAATCTGGAGAATATCATAGGACTGGAGAGCATTGACCAAAAAGAGTGGATTAAGGATTCTCTAATAAGTATTAAAGATGCTTGCTCTGAAGGAGTTGAATGTCTTTGAGACTACATGAGCAGTCATTAAAAGTGGTATTTTGTGTTGACTATGTAGAAAAACTTGCTTTATGGTTTGATTAATTTTGTCTTTTCCTGTTTCTTGCACCTGGCCATCTCAGAAAACTGTTCTTTCAGTTCCTTCAGAGCAATGATAGATGAAGGCTTACACCTTTTATAGAGCAAATGGTTTTTCTGGAAGTTGTCATATTGTTTTGTTTCTGCAGGCATAACAATGACCATTCTGAACCTGTCCTTTGCTGCCTGTGGTTTTATGGGGATCTACCACCTGGGTGCGGTGGAGGCCTTTCTTCATCATGGAGATAAGCTGCTGAGCTCCATGAGGGCCTGTGCAGGAGCGTCAGGTGGAGCGCTGGTGGCTGCTGTCCTCATCACAGCTCCAGATAAGCTGGAGGTCGGATGGCTGCAGTTAGAGGATATAAATGGATGACTGATGTCAGACAATTTCAACATGATACGTCTGTTTCCTTTCTTCAGCACTGCAAAAAGTTCACCTACAAGTTTGCTGAAAGTGTGAGACAACAGAGGTTTGGAGCCATCACACCAGGATTCAACTTCATGCTCATTCTACGGTAAATGCTAAAGTTAAATGCCAAATGGCAGCTGCATTGTTGAAGTAACTGATTTGTAGTTTAGCTATGCATAATCTTATTTACCCTGTTACAAAAATCACACATGAATCAATCAATCAAAGTCTTAATAAAAATTAGAAATACATAATCCACTTTTTTTGCTTCTGACTCATATCTGAAGTTTAGTATGGACCGACACTGATCCAATAAAGAAATACTATTGACTTAAACGTTTCCTTTGTTAAATACATAAATGTACTGATAAGTCTGCACCAATACAGTATGCTGAAATACACCAATAGCTTCATAAGCTAACAAACATGTAGAAACAAAATACACTGCTTAAAAAAATAAAGGGAACACTCAAATAACACATCCTAGATCTGAATGAATGAAATAAATATGAAAATAATTTCCACCTGTTGTCTATTCCATTTGCACAACAGCAGGTGATATTGATTGTCAATCAGTGTTGCTTTCTAAGTGATTTCATTTCACAGAAGCTTGATTTATTGGAGTTATATCATGTTGTTTGAGTGTTCCCTTTATTTTTTTGAGCAGTATAGATTAAAATGTAATTTTTTAAAAAATAATGGAGCATAGAATTAAACTGAATATACCTGCCGTCTTGAATCAACCACATTTTCACAATATTGAATTTTTTTCAATATCGGCTCCAATACAGATATTAATACTGGATCTGTGCCTCTCTAATGACAATCTAAAACAAGTATGGCATGAAAGAGGATGCCTTGTTCAAATGGGAGACCTCAAGTCAAAACCCAGAAGGTGCAGATAAATGTGATAGCTTGTGACCAATGTGTGTGAATCATCTGCAGGGAAGCACTAGAGGAGATTCTGCCAAGTGAAGCTCACAATCTGGCCAGCAACCGACTTTATATCTCTATAACTCACTGTAGGAGTGGGAAGAACCACATCGTTTCCAGGTTTCCCTCCAGGGATGAGCTCATAATGGTCAGTGTCCACCAAACGCACACACACACACACACACACTCTTCCATAGTTCATTGTCTGTTTAGGTTACAGAAAAATCGTTTGCTGTCTTGTGTTTTAATATCTACAGACTCTGCTTGCCAGCAGCTTTGTGCCTCTCTATGCCGGGCTCAGACCGGTGGAGTTCAATGGACAGGTAGCTCCGTTTCTGCCTCTAATACTGTCTAAAATCTAGCACTGGTTTTTATTCTGAGACACTCACTGACTTTTATTAAATGGATTGATGGGGGGTTTACAGACAGCCTGCCCATCCTGCCTGTGGGGGAACCATCACTGTGTCTCCCTTTGCTGGACTGCAGGATGTGTGTCCTGTCCACAGGGGGCGCTTCAAACACTCAGCTCAGCCTTGTTAACATGAAAATTATGGTGAGTAAATGACATTAAAATATTTATATTTGGCTTAAGAGTTTGGAAATGTCATTATTTCTTTGCAGTGATGAAAAAATGCTAATAAAACACTGATGTGGGATGCCTTTCTGTTTCAACTAATGTTGTGCAACAGAAGGTGTTAGGCTGCTGGTGCACAACTGAGATGAAAGAAGTTGTTTCCACTTATAATACAAATTTAAAAAAAAAATCTTGCCTAGATAAAATTTGCATACCTGTGGATCAGAACACTCCTGATTCAAATTGAATGCTTTCAATGTTAAGAATTGAAGAGTTTGCGTAAAACATATTGCTTGACAAAGGTTTATTTTTTTATCTTAATTGGGGCCTGCCCATAGCAATGCATAAGAAGAGCAGTGACTGACTTGCGAAACTTTATTCGACTAATATTAGGACCTTATTCACATCTTTTTCTTTAAAAAAAGTTTCTCAAAATGATTTTCCCGTTAATTGGGGCCTGCACATAGCAATGCATGGAGGAAGTGAATGACTGGAAATGTCATTATATATAGAAAAATTCCCTTCTCACCCCCGCGGGTGGTTCTTATCCTCTGAGCTTGGGTCCTCTACCAGAGGCCTGGGAGCTTGAGGGTCCTGTGCAGTATCTTGGCTGTGCCAAGGACTGCACATTTCTGGATTGAGATGTGTGATGTTGTTCCTGGGATCTGTTGTAGCCACTGCTCCAGTTTGGGGGTTACTGCCCCGAGGGCCTGATGACCACTGTGGTCTTCATCTTCCAGGCCCTCTCCAGTTCTTCCCTGAGGCCCTGGTATTTCTCCAGTTTCTCATGCTCCTTTTCCTGATGTTGCAATCACTTGATATTGCTACATCTACCACAACGGCTTTCCTCTGTTGTTTATCCACTACGACAATGTCTGGTTGGTTCGCCATTACCATTTTGTCTGTTTGGATCTGGAAGTCCCACAGGATCTTAGCTCTGGCGTTCTCCACCACCTTTGGGGGTGTTTCCCACTTTGATCTCAGGGTTTCCAGTCCATATTCTGCACAGATGTTTCTGTACACTATGCCTGCCACTTGGTTATGTCGTTCCATGTACGCTTTCCCTGCCAAACTATCACAACATTCATGTCTTAGATTTTTTTTTAAGGTTATCTTAACAGTTCTTCAGCACTTAGGTGTTGTTAGTTTGGCATTAACGTCCGGAGAGCCCAGGTGAGCAATCATATAGTGGGAGGGGTCAATCAGGTGGCTGCTGTGATGTGCTGGACTGTCTCACGGGCCTCCTTGCACAACCTACACCTTGGGTCTTGTCTGGTGTGGTAGATCTGGGCCTCTATTGCTCTGGTGTTTAGGGCCTGTTCCTGGGCGGCCAGTAAGAGGGCCTCTGTGCTATCCTTGAGTCCAGCTTTTTCCAGCCATTGATAGGATTTAACTGATATCAGCCACTTGGGTTATTTGCTGGTGGTACATCCCATGTAGGGGCCTGTCCTCCATGATGGTATCTCTGGCACCTCAACCTCCGTTCCCTGTTTGTCTGAGACATTCACTGTTGAGGCTTTGTCTGTTCAGGCTTTGTCCCTGATGTATTTATGGATCTTAGTTGTTTCGTCTGGACAGTGGTTCTCACACTCACTAGACCTCTGCCTCCTTCCTTGCGGCTCGTGTACAGTCTCAGGGTGCTGGATTTGGGATGGAACCCTCCATGCATGGTTAGTAGCTTTCTAGTCTTAATATCTGTGCTTTTATCTCCTCCTTGGCCAGCTAATTATTCAGCAGGATATACATATATACATATATATATATATAAAATTCCCTTCTCACCCACCGCGGGTGGTTCTTATCCTCTGAGCTCGGTCCTCTACCAGAGGCCTGGAGCTTGAGGGTTCTGCGCAGTATCTTGGCTGTGCCAAGGACTGCACATTTCCTGGACTGAGATGTCTGATGTTGTTCCTGGGATCTGTTGTAGCCACTGCTCCAGTTTGGGGTTACTGCCCCGAGGGCCCCGATGACCACAGGCACCACTGTGTGTCTTCACCTTCCAGGCCCTCTCCAGTTCCTCCCTGAGGCCCCTGGTATTTCTCTAGTTTCTCTTGGCTCCTTTTTCCTGATGTTGCAATCACTTGATATTGCTACATCTACCACAACGGCTTTCCTCTGATGTTTATCCACTACGACAATGTCTGGTTGGTTCGCCATTACCATTTTGTCTGTCTGGATCTGGAAGTCCCACAGGATCTTAGCTCTGGTGTTCTCTACCACCTTTGGGGGTGTTTCCCACTTTGATCTTGGGGTTTCCAGTCCATATTCTGCACAGATGTTTTCTGTACACTATGCCTGCCACTTGGTTATGTCGCTCCATGTACGCTTTCCCTGCCAGTATCTTGCACCCTGCTGTGATGTGCTGGACTGTCTCAGGGGCCTCCTTGCACAACCTACACCTTGGTCTTGTCTGGTGTGGTAGATCTGGGCCTCTATTGCTCTGGTGTTTAGGGCCTGTTCCTGGGCTGCCAGGATGAGGGCCTCTGTGCTGTCCTTGAGTCCAGCTTTTTTCCAGCCATTGGTAGGATTTACTGATATCAGCACTTGGGTTATTTGCTGGTGGTACATCCCATGTAGGGGTTTGTCCTCCCATGATGGTATCTCTGGCACCTCAACCTCCCCTGTTGTCTGAGACATTCACTGAGCACATTGTCTGTTGAGGCTTTTGTCCCTGATGTATTTATGGATCTTAGTTGTTTCGTCCTGGACAGTGGTTCTCACACTCACTAGTCCTCTGCCTCTTCCTTGCGGCTTGTGTACAGTCAGGGTGCTGGATTTGGGATGGAACCCTCCTGCATTGTTAGTAGCTTTCTGGTCTTAATATCTGTGGCTTTTATCTCCTCCTTTGGCCAGCTAATTATTCCAGCAGGTTTCCTCCCTTTTGCCGTAGCATTTGTGTTGTATCTCGTCAATCTCAAGTTGTGATAGCAGTTGCCGTTTGCGGATGTTGGAACACTGAGCTACTAGTTGTTTAGAGCTTAGTGTTGACTGGGGATGTCGAAGTAACCATTCCTTCCCCAGTCTTTGCATGTAACCTCTCTCACTAGGGTTACTTGAGTAGTAGCATTCCAACAGATCCACATTTTCATCTCTCGCCCATTTCCGTCTTGTTCCAGTAGCCCATTTGTCATCAAGGTGCTCTGGTTCCCCAACACCTGACGCAGACCTTGTTTGGGGGTGACGTCTGAGCCTGCATGTTACGCAACTTAGTATCTCTCATGGTATGAGGTAGGCAGTAGCTTGAAGGGTCTTGCCTAAGGACCCAGACTGGATTCGAACCCCGCCCTCTCGGGTGATATACTGATGCCTTATGTATTGAGTTATCCAGTCAGCATATATATATATATATATATATATAATATATATATATATATATATATATATATATATATATATATATATATATATGCTGAGTCAGTCAGCATATATATATATATATATATATATATATATATATATATATATATATATATAATATATATATATATATATAACCCTAACCCTTTTCAACAGGACAATGCTGCAGTTCACAATGCCCGCCTGACAAAGGAGTTCTTCCAAGAGAATAGCATCACTCTTTTGGACCATCCTGCATGTTCCCCGGATCTAAACCCAATTGAGAACATTTGGGGATGGATGGCAAGGGAAGTTTACAAAAATGGACATCAGTTCCAGACAGTGGATGCCCTTCGTGAAGCCATCTTCAACACTTGGAGCAACGTTCTCACTAGTCTCCTGGAAACACTGGCATCAAGCATGCCTAAACGATTGTTTGAAGTCATCAACAAGAATGGTGGAGCTACTCATTACTGAGTCCTTTTTTTTGACCCCCCAAAAGATTTCTCTTTTGGGGGTTTTCGGGGTTTTTTGAGATATGGTCTTAAACTTTTGATCAGGTGGAAAAAATCATGTTTTAGAATAAATGCAGTTTTCAATTAATTCCCCGCTCAAAAGTTTTTGTCTTTTACGCTGATTTCTTCTTTTAACATTGTGAAGCTCTACTTAGAACCTTCTTAAGATTCAATAGTTCTAAATGCAAATTCTTGCAATTTTTTGACTGGTCTTAAGATTTTGATCAGGAGTGTATATATATATATAATATATATATATATATATATATATATATATATATATAATATATATATATATATATATATATATATATATATATAAAATTTAACCCTAACCCTAAGTCTGTCAGGTTTGAAAGCACCCTAAACGCAATCTCTTGCTTGCTTTCCACAGTTTTCCATTGACAACATTAAACGTCTGAACCAGGCTTTGTTCCCTCCGTCCCTCAGCACCATGTATGCCATATGTGAGGAAGGTCACACTGATGCTATGCGGTTCCTGAAGCGAGAAGACCTTATGATCTGACTGCTATAACCCTCAGGAAGCAAAGCACAATTTCCAGGAGACTCCCGACTTTTCAGGGTTTTATAATAGTGTAAATGAGGGAAGACGCTCATCTTCTGCTGACTGGAGCAGAACATCATGAAGACACCTCATTTGGACATGGACTACTCATCAATTTTCCAAGAAGCCGTTTAATTTTCATAACTGAAGTACTGTGAGATCATGGAGTCTGGAAGCTTTGAAAAGTGTTTGATGTTTCTGCAGGGTTACTGTTTGGTTTTCCTCCAGCAGGTGGAAAACAGGTGGTCAGCTGAGAAAAGCTCCCATTGCTAATATATATTATTGGTATGAAATGATGGTCAGAATTACAATAATTTATGTAAAATTTATTTGAATGACTGTTCTATCCATCCTACTTAACTAAGGAACTCAGAAGGAACTTCTTCAAGAAATTCTTTCCCCTCTGTTTTTTGCAACTGTTTGCTCTTTTTCTTTATTTTAACCTTATATTTCTTGATATTTAACCTAATAAATTTTTATTTTTCAAACATCCTGTTTAAGTAAAACAGTGATCCCAATCACCTCAGTTGTCCAAGAATAAAAATGATTTATTTTTACAGTTAATCCATTCTTTCTGTGTTACAGAATGTTACACATTTTTAGGATTATTTCAAATGATTTAAATCACAGTTCAGTTAGTTTATGTGATTGGCAAAATTCTGTCGGCTTTATAAAATAGAAAACTGAATATCAGTTGCAGGTCCAGGCTGTTCATCTGTACTCTGTTTCTGGCTTTGTGTTGACTTACATTAAATACCTATGTAGATGACAAAATAGACCAAGTAATTCTGCCACAGCCTTTCCAACACGTTTTATTAACAAGTCACCTCTACACATACATAGAGCCATTCTCACTAAAAAAGTTATTTTTTAGTGTTTGAGCTACTAAAAATTTAGTAGCTCAAACACTGAAGTCAAGTTCAGAGACTCCATTGCAATCCATTTCTTGGATTTTTCAGAATGATGGAACATAGTTTAAGTGCTAAAAAATTACATGTCAAAATATTCAAAATTTAAACAGGGTTTCCCCCAGCTAAAAGCTCTCTGTGCCCTCCACTGCCTCCCACCCGCCAGGGTAAGCGTTGTGTTTTTGTTTTTATTCAAAGGAAAATATATATATTTTAATTTATTTATTTTTAATAAGTCGGACCGCAAGCATCTCTTTTGTGATGAACATTTTACTGGCAGGGCAGAATTCTTCCTGAAAGAAAGATGGATTTATAGTTTTTATAGTTTATAATAGTTAATACATTGAAGAGGAAGCGCACACAAATCAGGTCGCTGGCGCCTCTGCATACTGTTTACCTCAGCACGGATCACTCATATTGGCTCACCCATATGAACATTTATATCAAAATCCTGTGAGAGTGAAGATCCATATTTATTTGTGGAATTTGTCAAGGTAAGACTCAATCTTAAATCCACCGCATTTGCTCTGATCGCGCAGCTCGATGTGAACTTCAAAAATACCAGGCTTATTGCCAGCAATGCAGACCAGACTCCGACACCGGTCATAGAAGGATCGGACGGTGTTTTGAACAATTCCAGTGTTGATCTCAGTGAAATAAGTCAAAAATAAAACTAAGATGAAAAAAGCTTTCTCTCAGTGAAATAAGTCAAAAATGCACCACTGTAATTTTCTGCAAATTCATCAAAGTTCAGCTTTATAATCTTTGAAACAGCATAGAAGTACTAATAAGCAGTGTATTTTAGTGTTTTGAACAATTCCAGTGTTGATCTCAGTGAAAGAAGTCAAAAATAAGACTAAGACGAAAAAAGCTTTCTCTCAGTGAAATAAGTCAAAAATGCACCACTGTAATTTTCTGCAAATTCATCAAAGTGCAGCTTTATAATCTTTGAAACAGCATAACTGAGAAGCAGTATATTTTAGTGTTTTGAACAAATCCAGTGTTGATCTCATTGAAAGAAGTCAAAAATAAGACTAAGACGAAAAAAGCTTTCTCTCAGTGAAATAAGTCAAAAATGCACCACTGTGTAATTTTCTGCAAATTTGTGAAAGTTCATCGTTATAATCTTTGAAACAGCTTAGAAGTACTGAGAAGCAGTATATTTTAGTGTTTTGAACAATTCCAGTGTTGATCTCAGTGAAAGAAGACAAAAATGCACCAATGTGTAATTTTCTGCAAATTCATCAATGTTCAGCTTTATAATCTTTCAAACAGCATAGAAGTATTGAGAAGCAGTATATTTTAGTGTTTTGAACAATTCCAGTGTTGATCTCAGTGAAAGAAGTCAAAAATAAGACTAAGACGAAAAAACTTTCTCTCAGTGAAATAAGTCAAAAATGCACCAATGTGTAATTTTCTGCAAATTCATGAAAGTTCAGCTTTATAATCTTTGAAACAGCATAGAAGTACTGAGAAGCAGTATATTTTAGTGTTTTGAACAATTCAATGTTGATCTCAGTGAAAGAAGTCAAAAATAAGACTAAGACGAAAAAAGCTTTCTCTCAGTGAAATAAGTCAAAAATGCACCAATTTGTAATTTTCTGCAAAATCTTGAAAGTTCATCTTTATAATCTTTGAAACAGCATAGAAGTACTAATAAGCAGTGTATTTTAGTGTTTTGAACAATTACAGTGTTGATCTCAGTGAAAGAAGTCAAAAATAAGACTAAGACGAAAAAAGCTTTCTCTCAGTGAAATAAGTCAAAAATGCACCACTGTGTAATTTTCTGCAAATTCATAAAAGTTCAGCTTTTATAATCTTTGAAACAGCTTAGAAGTACTGAGAAGCAGTATATTTTAGTGTTTTGAACATTTCCAGTGTTGATCTCAGTGAAAGAAGTCAAAAATAAGACTAAGACAAAAAACTTTCTCTCAGTGAAATAAGTCAAAAATGCACCAATGTGTATTTTCTACAAATTCATGAAAGTTCAGCTTTATAATCTTTGAAACAGGATAGAAGTACTGAGAAGCAGTATATTTTAGTGTTTTGAACAATTCCAGTGTTGATCTCAGTGAAAGAAGTCAAAAATAAGACTAAGACGAAAAAAGCTTTCTCTCAGTGAAATGAGTCAAAAATGCACCAATGTGTAATTTTCTGCAAATTCATGAAAGTTCATCGTTATAATCTTTGAAACAGCATAGAAGTACTGAGAAGCAGTATATTTTAGTGTTTTGAACAATTTCAGTGTTGATCTCAGTGAAAGAAGTCAAAAATAAGACTAAGACGAAAAAAAGCTTTCTCTCAGTGAAATAAGTCAAAAATGCACCAATGTGTAATTTTCTGCAAATTCATGAAAGTTCAGCTTTATAATCTTTGAAACAGCATAGAAGTACTGAGAAGCAGTATATTTTAGTGTTTTGAACAATTCCAGTGTTGATCTCAGTGAAAGAAGTCAAAAATAAACTAAGACGAAAAAAGCTTTCTCTCAGTGAAATAAGTCAAAAATGCACCACTGTGTAATTTTCTGCAAATTCATCAAAGTTCAGCTTTATAATATTTGAAACAGCATAGAAGTACTGACAAGCAGTATATTTTAGTGTTTTGAACAATTACAGTGTTGATCTCAGTGAAAGAAGTCAAAAATAAGACTAAGACGAAAAAAGCTTTCTCTCAGTGAAATAAGTCAAAAATGCACCACTGTGTAATCTTCTGCAAATTCATGAAAGTTCAGCTTTATAATCTTTAAACAGCATAGAAGTACTGAGAAGCAGTATATTTTATTGTTTTGAACAATTCCAGTGTTGATCTCAGTGAAAGAAGTCAAAAATAAACTAAGACGAAAAAAGTTTTCTCTCAGTGAAATATTCAAAAATGCACCAATGTGTAATTTTCTGCAAGTTCATCAAAGTTCAGCTTTATAATCTTTGAAACAGCATAGAAGTACTGAGAAGCAGTATATTTTAGTGTTTTGAACAATTCCAGTGTTGATCTCAGTGAAAGAAGTCAAAAATAAACTAAGACGAAAAAAGTTTTCTCTCAGTGAAATATTCAAAAATGCACCAATGTGTAATTTTCTGCAAATTCATGAAAGTTCAGCTTTATAATCTTTGAAACAGCATAGAAGTACTGAGAAGCAGTATATTTTAGTGTTTTGAACAATTCCAGTGTTGATCTCAGTGAAAGAAGTCAAAAATAAGACTAAGACGAAAAAAGCTTTCTCTCAGTGAAATAAGTCAAAAATGCACCACTGTGTAATTTTCTGCAAATTCATGAAAGTTCAGCTTTATAATCTTTGAAACAGCATAGAAGTACTAATAAGCAGTATATTTTAGTGTTTTGAACAATTTCAGTGTTGATCTTAGTGAAAGAAGTCAAAATAAGACTAAGACGAAAAAAGCTTTCTCTCAGTGAAATAAGTAAAAAATGCACCAATTTGTAATTTTCTGCAAATTCATGAAAGTTCAGCTTTATAATCTTTGAAACAGCATAGAAGTACTGAGAAGCAGTATATTTTAGTGTTTTGAACAATTCCAGTGTTGATCTTAGTGAAAGAAGTCAAAAATAAGACTAAGACGAAAAAACTTCTCTCAGTGAAATAAGTCAAAAATGCACAATGTGTAATTTTCTGCAAATTCATGAAAGTTCATCTTTATAATCTTTGAAACAGCATAGAAGTACTGAGAAGCAGTATATTTAGTGTTTTGAACAATTCCAGTTTTGATCTCAGTGAAAGAAGTCAAAAATAAGACTAAGACGAAAAAAGCTTTCTCTCAGTGAAATAAGTCAAAAATGCACCACTGTGTAATTTTCTGCAAATTCATGAAAGTTCAGCTTTATAATCTTTGAAACAGCATAGAAGTACTGAGAAGCAGTATATTTTAGTGTTTTGAACAATTCAGTGTTGATCTCAGTGAAAGAAGTCAAAAATAAGACTAAGACGAAAAAACTTTCAGTGAAATAAGTCAAAAATGCACCAATGTGTAATTTTCTGCAAATTCATGAAAGTTCAGCTTTATAATCTTTGAAACAGCATAGAAGTACTGAGAAGCAGTATATTTTAGTGTTTTGAACAATTCCAGTGTTGATCTCAGTGAAAGAAGTCAAAAATAATACTAAGACGAAAAACTTTCTCTCAGTGAAATAAGTCAAAAATGCACCACTGTGTAATTTTCTGCAAATTCATGAAAGTGCAGCTTTATAATCTTTGAAACAGCATAGAAGTACTGAGAAGCAGTATATTTTAGTGTTTTTAACAATTCCAGTGTTGATCTCAGTGAAAGAAGTCAAAAATAAGACTAAGACGAAAAAAGCTTTCTCTCAGTGAAATAAGTCAAAAATGCACCAATGTGTAATTTTCTGCAAATCATGAAAGTTCAGTTTAATCTTTGAAACAGCATAGAAGTACTGAGAAGCAGTATATTTTAGTGTTTTGAACAATTCCAGTGTTGATCTCAGTGAAAGAAGTCAAAAATAAGACTAAGACGAAAAAAGCTTTCTCTCAGTGAAATAAGTCAAAAATGCACCAATGTATAATTTTCTGCAAATTCATCAAAGTGCAGCTTTATAATCTTTGAAACAGCATAGAAGTACTGAGAAGCAATATATTTTAGTGTTTTGAACAATTCCAGTGTTGATCTCAGTGAAAGAAGTCAAAAATAAGACTAAGACGAAAAAAGCTTTCTCTCAGTGAAATAAGTCAAAAATGCACCAATTTGTAATTTTCTGCAAAATCTTGAAAGTTCATCTTTATAATCTTTGAAACAGCATAGAAGTACTGAGAAGCAGTATATTTTAGTGTTTTGAACAATTTCAGTGTGATCTCAGTGAAAGAAGTCAAAAAGTAAGACTAAGACGAAAAAAGCTTTCTCTCAGTGAAATAAGTCAAAAATGCACCACTGTGTAATTTCTGCAAATTCATCAAAGTTCAGCTTTATAATCTTTGAAACAGCTTAGAAGTACTGAGAAGCAGTATATTTTAGTGTTTTGAACAATTCCAGTGTTGATCTCAGTGAAAGAAGTCAAAAATAAGACTAAGACGAAAAAAGCTTTCTCTCAGTGAAATAAGTCAAAAATGCACCAATTTGTAATTTTCTGCAAATTCATGAAAGTTCAGCTTTATAATCTTTGAAACAGAATAGAAGTACTGAGAAGCAGTATATTTTAGTGTTTTGAACAATTCCAGTGTTGATCTCAGTGAAAGAAGTCAAAAATAAGACTAAGACGACAAAAGCTTTCTCTCAGTGAAATAAGTCAAAAATGCACCAATTTGTAATTTTCTGCAAAATCTTGAAAGTTCATCTTTATAATCTTTGAAACAGCATAGAAGTACTGAGAAGCAGTATATTTTAGTGTTTTGAACAATTCAGTGCTGATCTCAGTGAAAGAAGTCAAAAAGTAAGACTAAGACGAAAAAAGCTTTCTCTCAGTGAAATAAGTCAAAAATGCACCACTGTGTAATTTTCTGCAAATTCATCAAAGTTCAGCTTTATAATCTTTGAAACAGCTTAGAAGTACTGAGAAGCAGTATATTTAGTGTTTTGAACAATTCCAGTGTTGATCTCAGTGAAAGAAGTCAAAAATAAGACTAAGACGAAAAAAGCTTTCTCTCAGTGAAATAAGTCAAAAATGCACCAATTTGTAATTTTCTGCAAATTCATGAAAGTTCAGCTTTATAATCTTTGAAACAGAATAGAAGTACTGAGAAGCAGTATATTTTAGTGTTTTGAACAATTCCAGTGTTGATCTCAGTGAAAGAAGTCAAAAATAAGACTAAGACGAAAAAAGCTTTCTCTCAGTGAAATAAGTCAAAAATGCACCACTGTGTAATTTTTGCAAATTCATGAAAGTTCAGCTTCATAATCTTTGAAACAGCTTAGAAGTACTGAGAAGCAGTATATTTTAGTGTTTTGAACAATTCAGTGTTGATCTCAGTGAAAGAAGTCAAAAATAAGACTAAGACGAAAAAAGCTTTCTCTCAGTGAAATAAGTCAAAAATGCACCAGTGTAATTTTCTGCAAATTCATCAAAGTTCAGCTTTATAATCTTTGAAACAGCAGAGAAGTACTGAGAAGCAGTATATTTTAGTGTTTTGAACAATTCCAGTGTTGATCTTAGTGAAAGAAGTCAAAAATAAGACTAAGACGAAAAAAGCTTTCTCTCAGTGAAATAAGTCAAAAATGCACCACTGTGTAATTTTCTGCAAATTCATCAAAGTTCAGCTTTATAATCTTTGAAACAGCTTAGAAGTACTGAGAAGCAGTATATTTTAGTGTTTTGAACAGTTCCAGTTGATCTCAGTGAAAGAAGTCAAAAATAAGACTAAGACGAAAAAGCTTTCTCTCAGTGAAATAAGTAAAAATGCACCAATTTGTAATTTTCTGCAAATTCATGAAAGTTCAGCTTTATAATCTTTGAAACAGCATAGAAGTACTGAGAAGCAGTATATTTTAGTGTTTTGAACAATTCCAGTGTTGATCTTAGTGAAAGAAGTCAAAAATAAGACTAAGACGAAAAAACCTTCTCTCAGTGAAATAAGTCAAAAATGCAACAATGTGTAATTTTCTGCAAATTCATGAAAGTTCATCGTTATAATCTTTGAAACAGCATAGAAGTACTGAGAAGCAGTATATTTTAGTGTTTTGAACAATTCCAGTTTTGATCTCAGTGAAAGAAGTCAAAAATAAGACTAAGACGAAAAAAGCTTTCTCTCAGTGAAATAAGTCAAAAATGCACCACTGTGTAATTTTCTGCAAATTCATGAAAGTTCAGCTTTATAATCTTTGAAACAGCATAGAAGTACTGAGAAGCAGTATATTTTAGTGTTTTGAACAATTACAGTGTTGATCTCAGTGAAAGAAGTCAAAAATAAGACTAAGACGAAAAAAGCTTTCTCTCAGTGAAATAAGTCAAAAATGCACCACTGTGTAATTTTCTGCAAATTCATGACAGTTCAGCTTTATATTCTTTAAACAGCATAGAAGTACTGAGAAGCAGTATATTTTAGTGTTTTGAACAATTCCAGTGTTGATCTCAGTGAAAGAAGTCAAAAATAAGACTAAGACGAAAAAAGCTTTCTCTCAGTGAAATAAGTCAAAAGTGCACCAATTGTAATTTTCTGCAAATTTATGAAAGTTCAGCTTTATAATCTTTGAAACAGCATAGAAGTACTGAGAAGCAGTATATTTTAGTGTTTTGAACAATTCCAGTGTTGATCTTAGTGAAAGAAGTCAAAAATAAGACTAAGACGAAAAAAGCTTTCTCTCAGTGAAATAAGTCAAAAATGCAACAATGTGTAATTTTCTGCAAATTCATGAAAGTTCATCTTTATAATCTTTGAAACAGCATAGAAGTACTCAGAAGCAGTATATTTTAGTGTTTTGAACAATTCCAGTGTTGATCTCAGTGAAAGAAGTCAAAAATAAGACTAAGACGAAAAAAGCTTTCTCTCAGTGAAATAAGTCAAAAATGCACCACTGTGTAATTTTCTGCAAATTCATGAAAGTTCAGCTTTATAATCTTTGAAACAGCATAGAAGTACTGAGAAGCAGTATATTTTAGTGTTTTGAACAATTCCAGTGTTGATCTCAGTGAAAGAAGTCAAAAATAAGACTAAGACGAAAAAAGCTTTCTCTCAGTGAAATAAGTCAAAAATGCACCAATGTGTAATTTTCTGCAAATTCATGAAAGTTCAGCTTTATAATCTTTGAAACAGCATAGAAGTACTGAGAAGCAGTATATTTTAGTGTTTTGAACAATTCCAGTGTTGATCTCAGTGAAAGAAGTCAAAAATAAGACTAAGACGAAAAACTTTCTCTCAGTGAAATAAGTCAAAAATGCACCACTGTGTAATTTTCTGCAAATTCATGAAAGTTCAGCTTCATAATCTTTGAAACAGCTTAGAAGTACTGAGAAGCAGTATATTTTAGTGTTTTGAACAATTCCAGTGTTGATCTCAGTGAAAGAAGTCAAAAATAAGACTAAGACGAAAAAAGCTTTCTCTCAGTGAAATAAGTCAAAAATGCACCAATGTATAATTTTCTGCAAATTCATCAAAGTGCAGCTTTATAATCTTTGAAACAGCATAGAAGTACTGAGAAGCAGTATATTTTAGTGTTTTGAACAATTCCAGTGTTGATCTCAGTGAAAGAAGTCAAAAATAAGACTAAGACGAAAAAAGCTTTCTCTCAGTGAAATAAGTCAAAACACCAATGTGTAATTTTCTGCAAATCATGAAAGTTCATTGTTTTAATCTTTGAAACAGCATAGAAGTACTGAGAAGCAGTATATTTTAGTGTTTTGAACAATTTCAGTGTTGATCTCAGTGAAAGAAGTCAAAAATAAGACTAAGACGAAAAAAGCTTTCTCTCAGTGAAATAAGTCAAAAATGCACCAATGTATAATTTTCTGCAAATTCATCAAAGTGCAGCTTTATAATCTTTGAAACAGCATAGAAGTACTGAGAAGCAGTATATTTTAGTTTTTTGAACAATTCCAGTGTTGATGTTAGTGAAAGAAGTCAAAAATAAGACTAAGACGAAAAAAGCTTTCTCTCAGTGAAATGAGTCAAAAATGCACCAATTTGTAATTTTCAGCAAAATCTTGAAAGTTCAGCTTTATAATCTTTGAAACAGCATAGAAGTACTGAGAAGCAGTATGTTTTAGTGTTTTGAACAATTCCAGTGTTGATCTCAGTGAAAGAAGTCAAAAATAAGACTAAGACGAAAAAGCTTTCTCTCAGTGAAATAAGTCAAAAATGCACCACTGTGTAATTTTCTGCAAATTCATCAAAGTTCAGCTTTATAATCTTTGAAACAGCTTAGAAGTACTGAGAAGCAGTATATTTTAGTGTTTTGAACAATTCCAGTGTTGATCTCAGTGAAAGAAGTCAAAAATAAGACTAAGACGAAAAAAGCTTTCTCTCAGTGAAATAAGTCAAAAATGCACCAATTTGTAATTTTCTGCAAATTCATGAAAGTTCAGCTTTATAATCTTTGAAACAGAATAGAAGTACTGAGAAGCAGTATATTTTAGTGTTTTGAACAATTCCAGTGTTGATCTCAGTGAAAGAAGTCAAAAATAAGACTAAGACGAAAAAGCTTTCTCTCAGTGAAATAAGTCAAAAATGCACCAATTGTAATTTTCTGCAAAATCTTGAAAGTTCATCTTTATAATCTTTGAAACAGCATAGAAGTACTGAGAAGCAGTATATTTTAGTGTTTTGAACAATTCAGTGTGATCTCAGTGAAAGAAGTCAAAAAGTAAGACTAAGACGAAAAAAGCTTTCTCTCAGTGAAATAAGTCAAAAATGCACCACTGTGTAATTTTCTGCAAATTCATCAAAGTTCAGCTTTATAATCTTTGAAACAGCTAGAAGTACTGAGAAGCAGTATATTTTAGTGTTTTGAACAATTCCAGTGTTGATCTCAGTGAAAGAAGTCAAAAATAAGACTAAGACGAAAAAAGCTTTCTCTCAGTGAAATAAGTCAAAAATGCACCAATTTGTAATTTTCTGCAAATTCATGAAAGTTCAGCTTTATAATCTTTGAAACAGATAGAAGTACTGAGAAGCAGTATATTTTAGTGTTTTGAACAATTCCAGTGTTGATCTCAGTGAAAGAAGTCAAAAATAAGACTAAGACGAAAAAAGCTTTCTCTCAGTGAAATAAGTCAAAAATGCACCACTGTGTAATTTTCTGCAAATTCATGAAAGTTCAGCTTCATAATCTTTGAAACAGCTTAGAAGTACTGAGAAGCAGTATATTTTAGTGTTTTGAACAATTCAAGTGTTGATCTCAGTGAAAGAAGTCAAAATAAGACTAAACGAAAAAGCTTTCTCTCAGTGAAATCAAAAATGCACCATGTGTAATTTTCTGCAAATTCATGAAAGTTCAGCTTTATAATCTTTGAAACAGCATAGAAGTACTGAGAAGCAGTATATTTTAGTGTTTTGAACAATTCCAGTGTTGATCTAGTGAAAGAAGTCAAAAATAAGACTAAGACGAAAAAAGCTTTCTCTCAGTGAAATAAGTCAAAAATGCACCACTGTGTAATTTTCTGCAAATTCATGAAAGTTCAGCTTTATAATCTTTGAAACAGCATAGAAGTACTGAGAAGCAGTATATTTTAGTGTTTTGAACAATTCCAGTGTTGATCTCAGTGAAAGAAGTCAAAAATAAGACTAAGACGAAAAAAGCTTTCTCTCAGTGAAATAAGTCAAAATGCACCATGTGTAATTTTCTGCAAATTCATCAAAGTTCAGCTTTATAATCTTTGAAACAGCATAGAAGTACTGAGAAGCAGTATATTTTAGTGTTTTGAACAATTCCAGTGTTGATCTAGTGAAAGAAGTCAAAAATAAGACTAAGACGAAAAAAGCTTTCTCTCAGTGAAATAAGTCAAAAATGCACCACTGTGTAATTTTCTGCAAATTCATCAAAGTTCAGCTTTATAATCTTTGAAACAGCTTAGAAGTACTGAGAAGCAGTATATTTTAGTGTTTTGAACAATTCCAGTGTTGATCTCAGTGAAAGAAGTCAAAAATAAGACTAAGACGAAAAAAGCTTTCTCTCAGTGAAATAAGTCAAAAATGCACCAATGTGTAATTTTCTGCAAATTCATCAAAGTTCAGCTTTATAATCTTTGAAACAGCATAGAAGTACTGAGAAGCAGTATATTTTAGTGTTTTGAACAATTCCAGTGTTGATCTCAGTGAAAGAAGTCAAAAATAAGACTAAGACGAAAAAAGCTTTCTCTCAGTGAAATAAGTCAAAAATGCACCAATGTGTAATTTTCTGCAAATTCATGAAAGTTCAGCTTTATAATCTTTGAAACAGCATAGAAGTACTGAGAAGCAGTATATTTTAGTGTTTTGAACAATTCCAGTGTTGATCTCAGTGAAAGAAGTCAAAAATAAGACTAAGACGAAAAAAGCTTTCTCTCAGTGAAATAAGTC